>NC_068938.1:27354239-27511635 GCF_016801865.2 Culex pipiens pallens
AGCAATGCTCGTTTCACGACCCGGATTTCCATTAGGTTCCTCAAGATAAGCCATCGTTTTCCAACGAGTCAGTAGTTCACCTACGTCACGAAGAACTGGATCTGCCAAAGACTTATTCGATACTGAAGCTAAATCCAGTTCTCGTAAGATCGCATCGATCATAGTTGTATTATCACGTTGAATTGCATTCTGTAAAATTCGACCTGTGTTTAGCAGTGAGAAACCGAATTTTCCAAGGCAACGAACCAGCTTCGGTGAGTTATGCTGCATGGCACATTGAACGGGATGCTTTAGGTTGGTATTACTAAGGTAGAGATACTGATCTATGTCTTGCATCATTTTTATCATCTTCTGGTTGTTTATGTTGACAGCCAGTTGAAACGCAGTGTTTAGATTCTGTGTAGAATGGACATTGATCCAGTTTGGGGATGCTCCCATATCAAGTAAGAGTTTCACAACCTTTTTGTGATTCCTATTGATAGCATGATGCAATGCAAAGTTTCCGTTCATCTTAAATTCATCGGAAAAATAGTTCACATCTGGTATAGATGATAGGTACTCTACAATGGAGTAATGATTTAGATAAGCCGCCAATCCAAGAGAAGAATTCAGATGTTCAGCACGGAGATTCTTGTGTGAGTCATTGTAGAATTTATCTATCAAAAACTTCAATGCAGTGAGATTGTTCGAACGAACTGCTGTATTAACATACGCTTGAGAAGTAAGCAACTCCTCACTGAATCCGGCAAACAAGCGCACCAAACTGTCATTCATGTGAAAGACAATCCCCGACTGTTGATTTGTGCTGGAAACCGCAGCATTTCTAGAGAGCAGCAGCTGAACACATTCCGAGCATCCGTAATCGATGGCGTAATCCAAAGGTGTGCGCTCTTTCCTATCAGCAGCATTAACATCGATGTCCGGCATGATTTCCAGCAAAAGTGAAACTCTTTCCCGATTTCCAGCTTGAATCAAACGATGCAGTACGGTCCTTCCCAGAGCATCCCTCTCATCCCAATCGGACATTTCTGTTAGCAGATAGTCCACAATGAGGTCCCAGGAGAAAAACTCTTGAGGCAGCTTAGAATTCCGAACCGGTTGGGATTGCTTGAAGAGGTTGAATGCTTCTTCGTAATTTCCAAGCTGCAGTGCATACCAAACTCTATATCCCAGAGTAGTTATCTTTGAAGTGTTCTCAGATATTTTTGCGGCGAAAAATGCAAGTAGTTTTTGGAAACTTTCCAGATTCGGATTGGCGAACTCAATGCTGGTCATGTCCGAACTAAGTGGTTGAACTGTACCAACTGTTCCACAGTGACGTCCAAACAGATCTGTTGATTTAATGGAATTCCATCCATCAGATTGTATGCTCTCCACTAGGGACACCTGCTCCAAAGTCCAACTCAATACCACAGTCTCGCTAGGGAATGTGAACTCATTCGATTTTGGTTTAACGTTCTGTTTGAACAACCTCATATTTGATTCAATGAAAACCAAAGCATTCACAGCTATCTTCACACGCGAGCTATCCGTTAGCACATTGTACGAGAGGGAATCGTGTGCTAGGAAGTTTCGATAGTTTCTTCCATAAATCAGTGGAATCCGATGCTTTAGAAGCTGGAAATTGTCACCGTAGTAACCAACCGTAATTAGCATCTCACACAACTCCAATTGGTATAGTTCCAGCGCCATCAGTACATGATTCGGAATACTTCGCACCTTTGTTGAAAGATCCTCAATAGATAAAATTCCTGCACCATTGAGAATGGTTCTTATAGCCTCAACTCGTTTGTTGAAAATGTCCTGAAGATCTTGCTCATCGCGAGATCTCATCACCTTAAGGGCTTCTTCATTCAGGGGTAGTTTATTTGATTTGAAGAATTTTCTGATAGCCATAAACTTGTTGTCAATAAAGAAGATATCTTCGTAGTACTTTAATAGCTGTTTGTGAAAATGTTCGACCATTTCCTTCGTAGGATTGCTTACTCCAAGCTTTACTAAAATCCCTCGAGTGTTTTCAATACATTCTTCGTCTTTGATCGCCACCAGCTTACGTTCGATGTTGGCCAAAACTCCTGACAATACCGTTCCATCCATATTAAGCAGCTTGGTGTTGCGAGGATGCAGCGAGCTGAGGGTTACGTGATTATCCATCCATTGATTATAAATAATCTGGTAGACTTCTTTCTGCTCCGACAACGACAAATTCCAATCAATGATACGATGAATCTTGGAGATCGATGCCTTTGCTAAACAAGCGTCTTTGATGTCCAGGAAGTTGAAATGCCAATTCCGCAATAAGCTTTTTCTTAGAACGTCAATTACACCGGTTTTACGCTGCAAATCTTTTAGCAAGAACTTCACACTGTCTTGATCTTCAACTGTATGGATTTCAGTCGCGTTTATAGTTTGTTCCATTTCTTTAAACTTTCTCATAATCTTGTCGAAAAATTGCATTTGTCCAACTTCAGGCAGTGTTAAAATTGAAACATATTGCAATAACGATTGTAGTTCAGCAGTATCTCTGCATCTTCGCATTGTCCCGAGAAGGGTTCGACTGACATTCAGCAAAGTACAAATGAATATTATTGCGAATATCATCCCGGTGTACTCGCTGTGGGTGGCAATCGCATGGAACAGGTTGGCCTCGGTAGAGTTGGATAGGAACCGTTTCGCCAGCGGGTACTTGTGTGAGAAAAATTCCCGAAAATACTTGTTGGTGTCCGGGAAAAGGGCAGTCAGCATGGTGTTGAGGATTTTTCCGACTACTTTAGGCACATTTGGGGAGTTTTTGGTGCTTTTGATTGATTCCCCAATCACTTGAATCAATCGTTTGACTGCTGGCACCGTTAGATATTTTGAATCATTACACTTGCGACATTCGGCTATCCCTTCGATATGAAACAGGCACTTTTGTATTGAATAGAGCTGTTTGGCTCTGAAATAATTGCGTTTGAGGTTGTGTAACACTGATCCGTCTCTACTGCTAACGTTGACCGAAACTTGACTAATTTCACTTGCTATAATCTCACTTACAAAAATGTTTGGATCTACTTTTTTCTTCAGTCCGCTTATCAGTCTATTTATGATATTTTCCTGGAGATTCATCGAAGTATTCATGCTAGTCCATGTCTCGTACAGCTGTTCTTTCGATGGCACTTCATCTTTGGGAACCGCACTCACTAATGTGTTCATGTGTTCATTCAGCTTGTCTAGATAGGCTTTCACAAGTTTCAGTTGCCGACAGATTGTCTCCAAGTACTGCATCATGTTTATCTTATTGATAAGAAACTTGAACAATTCGTACTCGGTACCACACTCAAAAATTGACACCAAAATTGCTAGACAAAACGTAGCTTCCATAACTGGTAAGTGCTTCAAGAATCGCTTGTCTTTTACAAAAAAGAGATGGTTGTGAATCGCCTTGATCCTGAACAGAAATTCGTTGTCAACGTTGGCATAGTTTCGATCGCCGAATTTCTTCTTCAACGCCTGCCAATGATCTTCAATCACTGCAAAGTGCGTTCGCCACTCGTTTGGATCCTTCACTCCCCCAACATCCCCGTACAAATTGTTATGGGCAAAACGCGTCAACTGATACTGCACAAACACTTCCATTTCCATCGTGATAGGAACCCGCCTCGCGTTCAACTCGATCATCGCGTTCGACACTCTGCGAAATATCTGCTCTCCGTCGAAGCTTTTGCACTCCAGAAACAGCTTGTAGACCGGCACCGAACCACGCCGTATCATGACGTAGAAGCTACGTTCATCGGACAGGTTCACCAACTCAGCGCTCACCATCGCCTTGGCAAGTTCACGATCACCCAGCTGCGTGAGAACCACCTCCGTCGCTGTTTTGCCGTCCGCATCGCGTTGATCGCACTCTACCAGGCTGGATTCGATGAGAAATTGCACAATTTCGGACTTTTTTTCGTGCTGCAGTTTGATCGCCTTGTGAAGAAGTGACACTTGGTTGCACTCTTCAAGTAACAGTGGGTTGGTGGATGCTCCAGGTTCCATACTTTGCAGTATGGCTTGCATGATATCTTGGTCCATAGTTGAGGGTGATAAACAAAACAAACCAGTTGGAGAGGCGTACTAAAGTGAACTGAGAAACTGAAGTGGACATGCGAATCTCTCTGAGTTCATGGTTTAGTGAGGCACAGTTGAGAATGTTAACAAAAATTATGAGTTTTTACTTTTTTTTTTCTTAAATCAACATGTTTTTTTTTAATTAAATAATTTAAATGTTTCATTCATCCACACAACACATTTGGTACAATATTTAATGTGTTTGTGTTTTTTTTTCTGCATGAAGAGCAATATTTTTATTTACGAATTTGCGAAAAGAAAAAGGAATAAACGAAAGAGACCGGCGCGGGGAATCACACAGCGAGTCTGCAATTATAGTGACTCACGTTGTTGATCGTGGTTTTCGCTGAATTGCTGGGGACATTGATTGTTTAAATCACAGATCATAGAAACATTCAAAATGGTTAACATTATTGAGACTGATCAAATTATAAGAGAAGGTTGTAAGGTTAAACTTTGCTTTAAATACTATCGAAAAATTTAAAAATAAAGCATAACTTTTTTTTCAATTGTCCATAACATTGCTTAACCTTTCCCAAATGAGCAATTCTCTACCAAAACCGGAAATGGATTTTATTTGTATTTTTTGATTTGTCTCAAACTTTGTGGGGGCCTTCCCTATGACCAAATAAGCTATTTTGCGTCATTGGTTCACCCATACAAGTCTGTAACTTTTGAGTGAATTTCCTAATCAATTTGGTGTCTTCGGCAAAGTTGTAGGTATTGTTGAGGACTTTTGAGAAAAAAATAGTTACACGGAAATTTTTTTTTGCAGATTTTTTAATCAACTTTTTTTTCACTAAAACTCAATTTCCCAAAATACGTATTTTTTTATTTTCGAGATTTTTTATATGTTTTAGGGGACACAAATCCGCAACTTTTGCCCCAGAGAAAAATGGTCAAAAAATCTGCCGCCGAGTTATGAATTTTTGAAAAAAGAGTGATATTTGGAAAAAAATCCAAGTTTCATGCAAAAACAAATTTGACATTATTTTTTAATGCAAAATTGAATTTGCAATCGAAAAGTACTGCACAGATTTTTTGTTAAAGGGCTCCGTTTTCAAGATATAGCCACCGAAAGTTCGATTTTAGCGATATATTTGCAGTTTTTCGATTTTTAAAAATAGTGACCATGAGTGACCATTTCTAAAAATATTTTTTTTAAGTTCAGAAAATTTGCTATAAAATTGTCTAAGAGACATGGAAGATTGGACCTCGGGTTGCTGAAATAGAGCCGCTTTAAGAAAAAGAAACACGAAAATTGAAGTTTTCTAAATCTCACCAAAACAACCTACCATTTTCTTATGACGATATCTCTGCAACTAATGCGAGCTGAGGGTTGGTCCAATCTTCAATGTCTCTTAGACAATTTTATAGCAAATTTTCTGAAATTTAAAAAAAAAAATTTAGAAATGGTCACTCATGGTCACTATTTTTAAAAATCGAAAAACTGCAAATATATCGCTAAAATCGAACTTTCGGTGGCTATATCTTGAAAACGGAGCCCTTTATCAAAAAATCTGTAAAGTACTTTTCGATTGCAAATTCAATTGTGCATTAAAAAATATGTCAAACTTGTTTTTGCATGAAACTTCGATTTATTCCAAAAATCACTATTTTTTTCAAAAATTCATAACTCGGCGGCAGATTTTTTGACCATGTTTCTCTATGGCTCAAAAGTTGCGGATTTTTGTCCCCTAAAACATATCAAAAAATCTCGAAAATCAAAAAATATGTATTTTGGGAAATTAAGTTTTAGTAAAAAAAAAGTTGACTAAAAAATCTGCATTTTTTTTCTTCCTAGTAACTATTTTTTTCTCAAAAGTCCTCAACAATACCTACAACTTTGCCGAAGATCAGAAAATTCACTCAAAAGTTCCAGGCCCCCACAAAGTTTAAGTCAAATAAAAAAATACAAAAAATAAAAACGGTCTAAATTGGCCGATTTCGTAGAGAGTTGCTCAAATGATGACTCTCGTTTCGCCAATATAATAAAAAGTGATAGCTTTAAGTTATTCCAAGTGAGGTTGTATTTTCTTCTTCAATCCTGCTTTTACTCTAACTCTCAAGACACAGATATTGAATTAATTATTGCTCATGAAACCATTCTTCTGAAAAAGAACAACACTTCAAACGATGGCTCCCCTTCAAATGGCACATGCAAAATTTAGCCTCAATAAAACCGGTAATTTATCGTGGTTAAATGTTTGTACTTGTCGAGATTGCGATCTTGGGAACAGGACCAACCCAACCAACCTTCTCCTGGTGTAACACGTGCCAAGCTCTACTGGTTGCTGTTTCCCAAAGATAACAAACACACAACCCTCATCCCTTTCGTCGTCCTCCAGGCCGAAAGGACGTTCACCACTTTTCGAAACGACGACGACGACGACGACGACAGTTTCCGGCAAACAACCCGCGCGCGCTCACTCACTTCTGGAATATGGCTTCATAAGACCATCATCGTCGTCGTCGAAAAGGACGAGGACACTACCCGGCGGAGCATCCTGCAGGATTTTGAGCTTTAATAAAGTCATACTTTTTATCCCCACCATTAACAGACAAGTTGATGCATGCAGACACATTTCTACTCACAGTTCAAGTCGCGTCAGTTCAAGTCAGACCAAGTCAAGTCAGGCCAGCCAGCCAGCGAGAGTGTTTGATGTGAAATTTTTATGACGAAAGATGATTGATGTTTCTCACAGGAGATAAGGTCGCACCCAAGAAGAGTACACTGCAGGTGTGCACACAACACCCACATGCATGGAGAAAGGTAACTACATTCCTTTTTGAAGCCCTGTGCTCTCTGAAAAGTAGCTACTTTTCAGTGTGGAAAATCTGCTTTTCCGAATGAAAGCGACCGTCTTCAAAGGGCTTTCTCAGCCATGGTTGGCACTCTACGGTTTGAAGTGCAGGCTAAAGGTGCTGTACTGTGAGGCCAATATAGTTGCTCAAGTGGCCGAATGTGTGACTTTTGAAGTAGTTTTAAATGGTCGCATGAGCGACAATTTTACAAACAAACTATAGATTTTTTGATGACTCATCTGATTTAAAACCACTCAAAATCCAAGTCAAAATTTAAAAAATAATTTGACAAGCTTTTCTCTGCATGCATTTTTAACGACACTTAAAAATATTGTATTAAATTTAGTTTTGACTAATGCTCTAAAGTTTAGTTATTTGGTTTTGGAATTCATAATTTTTTATTTAAATGGTTAGACAAAATTTTAAAATATATTTCGAGATGCAAAACTTAACTAGCAAACGAAAATTACTTTCCAATTAACAACTTTTAAGTGTTGAAAATTTTCTATCATTTTCTATTTTTAGGCTTAACATATCGACAGTTGGCTGCTGAGATACACTTAGTGTTTATTGCACTCGAATGTAATTACTCGACCTGCGATCTAGATTGCTCGATAGTAACATTACGATCTTCAATCGACAATTTTCAGACTTAACGAGTAGACAAAATTGAATCTTAATTCAAATAATTTCAAAAAAAAAATTTAAATAAAGGATTTAAAAAAAACAAGAAATTTAACACATAAAAGATCTACAAATAAAAAAAATGAATCAAGGTCAAGCATTCCTAAACTCAAAAAATCTAGTATTTTAGAAATAAGAATTATTTAAAAAAAAAAGCAACGAATATTTTTTAAATTCTTTGATTTTTTGATAGTTAAAAATTGATAAAAAAAATTATATTTTGTATTACTTTTAAGTTTTTGAAATCATTATTGCTTTTAAAAAAATATTAGGTTCCTAAAAAAATTAACAATCTGAAGATTTCTAAAAAGCAATAAACATTTCAAAGGCAAAAACAAATCTAATTTAAACAATTTTTAAAAATTAAAAAAAAAACAAAGAATTTTAAAAAAACAAAACCTTCAAAATAAAACAACGAACAAAATCAGAAAATATATAATTAAATCATAGCAACACTAAGTTCAATTAATGAAAAAAAAGTTTTGAATAAATAAATATCAAAAATCAAGAAATTGCATAATTTAATGTCCTAGAAAAAAATAATACTAAAACAACAAGGCATTTCTGAACTCTAGTACTTATTTAAAACATAAAGTTCATTTAGATAAATACAACTATTTTTTTAAGTGAAGTAGAGTAAGTTTAAAAAAAAATAAGATTTTTAAAATCTTCATTTATTTCATATTCTTTAATTTTTTGATTGTATTAAATTCACTGAAATTTTACATTTTTATTTTTTTTAGTTTTTGAAATCATTAGACCGTTGCAATTATTTTTCATAGTTTATGTCGCCCCTCCCCCCTTCAAAGTCGGCCTGAATAATGAGGGGGCAAAAACAATGTTTAATCAACCGAAAACCAGTTAAGATGCATTTTCCTGCGTTCATAAACATATTTAGCATGTTTGAACTCCTTTGAAAACATTTTAAATTTTCATAAAATACCAAAGTTTCAATCTTTTTCAACCAACTTTAGAACCTTTCCATCTTGATGCAAAGTAACAATTTTTTTAAAGTATTAGATGGATTAAATATGCTCTAAACATTGCATTTTCTTTTTTGACTCCGAGATAACAATACAAAAAAATATTTAATTATAAAAAAAGATCGCAAAAACGGAACAATGTTCTACAATCTTCTGTAAAAAAAACCCTTCCAACTGACCGAACACTCGCCCAGATTAATCTAATTCTTGTTTTCCCCCCACTCACCCAACCCAAGTCCAGTATCCGGTTTCAGCTGGAGCTGGAGTTCCTATGTTTTTTCTCCGTTCACAAGTCATATTTCAAATGAATATTTCAAAGGCAAAAAATCGTTTTTTTATTATTTATCAAAATTGAAAAATCAAGGAGTTTAAATAATACAAAGAATAAAAACTACTAAGATTAAGAAAAAAAACAAGGATAGAAAAATACAGAGAATCTATAAATACATATAATAACAAAAAATGAAAAATCGAGCAATTCAAAAATTTTATATAATAAAAATTTCAATTAAGATTTCTATATATTTTTTAATTTAAATAAATAACACAATTCTTGATTGAGCTTTTTTAATTTTTGATTTTTTTTTTTATCTCTGAAAATATTTTTTTCACTTTTTTAAAATCAGATTTTTCTATAATTTATAAATATTAAATAATTTCTAATGATAATTTTGTTATGAGTTTTTGAATCATGAAACTTTTGATTTTATTTGAGTTTCTGTAAACAAGCTTCGATTTTATATCGAGATTTGCCCGATCGCCAGTCGTAATTTGAAACCAATCCCAATCTGTAATCGTCAACTTTTTACATATCGTTGACTAATTTCGATAGAGTGCAATATTTATAACGACAGCCTCTTGAATTTTAAATTTATTAAACACAATTTTCTATCATATGGTTTGCTCTCATTTTTAAACACGCGATATCTCGGAACCTTTGGTTCGATTTAACTGGACTACACTAAAGTACAGCGATTTTAGTTTATTTAAGTTCTTTAAAAATTATCAAAAAATAAAAAAATACGATTTTTACATTTTTAACTTTTTTTATTGATTATTTTTTCGATGTTTGCAAAAGATCATGAAAAATTGTTAGTACAACGCCGAAATAAATTTAGATTGTCTTGTATGTATGTATGTATGTATGTATGTATTAGTACCCCCGTCTTAGCAGGACTTGACCATGACCGTATATAAGTTTAGTTTGTCTTGTGTTAAACCTTGTCATTGCCAAGTCTAGTGCATGATTACGACTGTAGGTAAATTTGTAATAAATTTATGATTTTATCTCATAAATAGCTAGAACTTTGCTGTGTGTCTATCAATTTGATGAAATAAAAAAACCCGTTGCCAAAGTTTTATCAACACTATTTTATGAACTTTTTCTTTCAACTTTATTGTAATCCTTCTTCTACCTCTTATCTTGATAAGAAGAAAATTTATACACATTTGCTCAATATGATTTGTTATTTGTTAAAAAAATTGTTAGTGTTTAATCAAAAAGTGCAAAAATGTTTCGAAAAACATCACATTGGTAAACTTATTAAGAACATTAATTACATTATTTGTACGTTTAAAGTTTGTTTAACACCAAGCAGCATTTTATTTGCCCATAGTCACATCCCAATGACGGTATTTCGATGTTTTGAAAATTCCTGCTAAGTTAAATCATGACTTTCTTCATCAAAAATAAAAAAAAACAATCCTAATTGCTTAAATCCAAACACAGGAATGTTAAAGAGAGTATTATTTCTACAATGAAACCGGCAAATATTTCTCCATTTTATCAATTAAATCTTTCATCAAGTCAAGGAAGTAGCTGAGGGACCTTTCACTAACTCAGAAGTCCAAAAACTTAATAGAATCCAAAAAATCATCCCAAACCATAATGACACCGTTAGTGGTTAAAATTACACCCCCCCACATTCCCTCTACCCAGACGTGCTTAACCAATTCAATTAATTTGGTGTGTAATTAATTGCTAATTGAAATAAAATTCAATTTTCAGGTTCATTGCGGTTTTGCATAAATCAGGACCACGACGCGTGGAAACACGCTCGTTTTGCTCAGATTCTCTCCTGGCCCACCCGCTCATCCTCCCAAAATAGGGTGGTTAAACACATGTGACTTGTCCTCCCACCGTCACCTTCCTTTTTGGAGGGGAGTTTTTTTTTTGTTTTCACAGTGAGGGAGTGCAGTTGTAACTGTTTTTTTACTCGTGTCTGCTGCGAATGTGTCGGTTTCAAAATGGTATGCAAATTCAGTGGCAGGAATTTTAATCGAAATGACACTTTATTAGCACTGTTACACGTTGCTGGTTAAAATAACTCGGCAGGGTGGGACGCTGGAATGTTTTGATTGTTTTTCAGGGTGAAATTTGTGCTTAAAAAAAGAGAAACTCCTAACAGCAATCAATTTCCACAATCACCTCAATTGATGCGCGCAAATTGTGGAAACCCATTCGCCTCGTTCGATTTGGCATTACAATAATTCAATTTGTTATCCTCTGTTGGTTGTGCGAACATGATGTTTTTTTCCAGGGTGCGCCAGGTGCTTTGCCCAAAGTTCCACACTAATAGCCTTCCTTACCCGTTTTTTTGCTGTTGCTGTTGTTGCCCACCCTGCCAAAACTCTGATCCGGGGGATCCAAAACCAATTCCGCACCTGAATTGATACGTAGATAGCAGTACGGAAAAGGTACACATCGATAGATTTCATCCAATCTATGAGGAGTGGGGGGAGCACCCAACAAGATAAAGTGATGAATCACACAAAGAACCTCCCTCACCTCTTCTTCTCTGGCGCAAGTGTGGAAGGGGAAAACGAATCGAGTTGCTCAAATTGAAAATTTCCACAATAAATCCAGCGAGCCGAAGTGAGGGGCACGCGCGTAGTTTGGCGCCATAAATCACTCAGTTGCGCAAACCCGATCATCGAAATCGGGGCATTAATTCGGACATTTTATGCCCCCTTCCCTCGCTGCCCATTTTTATCATATTTATATCCATTGTGACGCGGTGATATATCACGGGAGATCGCATAAAAATCGTACATTTTTTCCAAAGAAAAGAGGTTCTCAGTCCCGAAAAGCGTAGCCGTGAGGAGGATCTAGGTTAAAAGCAATGTATCAAAATAGACATTTCTTCGACCATCACCACCTTGGTTTTGGAAGGTATTGTATTGCTTCCAAAAGTTTTTTTTTAAATTTTATTTGCATTATATAATGCGATGAATTCCCGAAAAAAACTATTTTTTATTTTCGATTTTTTATGCGCTTTTAAAAAGACAAAAAAATAAGAAAATATCAAAAATTTGGACAAAATTATTATTTTAAAAACATTTTAAAAATTTGCTAAAATGTAACGGTTTAAAGTTATAACTGGTTTCAGCTATAAATTTTCGATTTGTTCAGGTTTGCTGAGTTAAAAAATCTTAATGAAAAAAACGACAGGGTGACAATTTGAAAAATTCATTTTCATCGATTTGAATGCTTTGTGAGGCTCTATATCAGAATTTAATTGCCCGATTTTCAAAGTGTCAAAGAGAAATTAATAGGAAATTTTCTCAGCTCCCTAAATAAATCAGAAGTGCTTTCCTTCTAAGAATTAATTTCTAAACTCAAAAACCCTAAAACATCGAATGCTTCTAGCAAAAAGAAGCCATAACTAGAAAAAAAATACAATTTAAAAAAAATTATAAAGTATTTTTTGATTGCAATTTTTTATCAAACAACTATTTTGTGTTTTTTTTGTCCAGATTTTCATTTTTTTTTTTCAAAAATTCATAACTCCTGAACAAGTATTGCACCATTATGCACTATGCCTCAAATGATGCATTTTTCAGAACAGTCCAGACTCGATCATCCGAAGGCCTTGGAAATATTTCACTTCGGATAACAGGAAATTTAGAATAATCGAATCACGAAACAACAATTTTTTTTCGCTGTCTTTTTTTTTTATTTTTGAGCTTAAGTGTGACTCCTAAACAACGCTAAAGTGGTTTAGAATTTTAAAATCCAAAATGGCGGTGACTAAACGTTGAAAAATGCATTTTATTATTTAATGGGCAATCAACTATTCAAATTTGACTAAAATGGGGTCGCAGAACTCAAAATGTTCAGAACAAGAAAAAAAAAACAAAAAAATACTTTTTGTTCATGGTTCGATAATCCGAAGTCCCATACAAACCTTCGGATAATCGAATTTCAGATTATCGAAATTTCGGATAATCGAGTCTGGACTTTACCTCAAACAGAAATAAAAAATCCAAAATTTAAAATACGTATTTTTGGGATTCAACTTAATGTAAGAAAAAGTTAAATGAAAATCGGATTTTTTCCGAACGCTTTTTTTTGCGAAAGGTCCCAATCATATAATCTATAACTTTGCCGAAGACACCAATTCGATTAGAAAATCCCTTCTTAATATTCAGGATAACAGTACTCATTTTGAATGAAATTTTCAAAATTGACTTGAATGGATAAACTAATGGTGCAACATAAATTTCGAAACATAAAGTATCACAAAATGCGATATATATTCTTACAGTTATGCTTCTATAAAAACGTAAATTAAGGGGAAAAAATCCTCAATATTTACGACATTACGTTCAAAATTCAAAATTTGATATAACATATTTAAACAAGCTTTATTTGATTGAAAATGCATTAAAAAATACGTAAAAAAGTGCATTCTTAGTAGTTTGAAAATAATTTTACACATTATTTCAATTTTGGTCAAATAACAGAGAGTGATTGTAATGGAAATTGTTTATTATTTTTTTACATGAAGAAAAAATTATGATTAAGACTGAAATTTTTAAAACAAACTTACAATAGCCTTTTTTTAATCAACATGTTTGATTTGAGTGCATTTTATTCTGATTCGCTTCTATTATATCAATTATACATTTCAGTAAATTCCAAATTAAAACAAGATTAAACAGTCTAGTGTATTGAAAATGACTATAAAATTTCTACCAAATTAAATATTCTTAAAACTTTTCAAAAAATCAAATTTAAAATTTCCATGAGAACCAACAATTCAAATCATCATGTTTTGTGAAAATTTAACGGGATTCACAAAAAATCAGAATTTTTCTTATTGAAGCCTTAAAATAGGCTTTTGATTTATGATTTAAGATAAAAAATAATATTATGAAGCAAAAACAATTTAATCTTTTTTTTTGTAACTCAAATTATAATTACAAGGAATGGAAGTAAGTTCTCGAATTTAGTAAGTTCTCGAAGGCAAGCTGATAAAATTCTATCAATCCAACGGTGTACTATCGTATCTTAGAAAGTCAAATGCATATCATTCAGATTCTACTGCTTGTTGCTTTTACAATAATGTTTGCTATTGTTTAATCATAGAAAAAAATTTGATTCAATAAAAAATCAATCTGTGCCATCTTAAAAATGGGCAACTCTCTACGAAATCGGCCGATTTCGACCATTTTTATTTTAGTATTTTTTTTTTGACTTAAACTTTGTGGGGGCCTTCCCTATGACCAAATAAGCTATTTTGCGTCATTGGTTCACCCATACAAGTCTCCATACAATTTTGGCTGCTGTCCATACAAAAATGTTTTGTAAATATTCAAACATCTGTATCTTTTGAGTGAATTTTCTGATCAATTTGGTGTCTTCGACAAAGTTTTTCGACAATTTTTAAATCAAGACTAACATTTTAAAAGGGCCAAACATTGAATATTACGCCCATTTAAAATGCTAGTCTTGATTTTAAAAATTTCACTATATTTTTTTCGAAAAGATCGGAAAATTTCACGAATGTTTCATGTCTTAAAATTGAAAATCGGACCATTATTTGCTGAGATATGGTCATTAGAAAATGATGGGTTGTTTTGGTGAGATTAAGAAAACTTCAATTTTCGTATTTCTTTTTCTTAAAGCGGCTCTTTCTCAGCAACCCGAGGTCCAATCTTCAATGTTTCTTAGACAATTTTATAGCAAATTTTCTGAACTTCTAAAAAAAATATTTTTAGAAATGGTCACTTATGGTCACTATTTTTAAAAATTGAAAAACTGCAAATATTTCGCTAAAATCAAACTTTTGGTGGCTATATCTTGAAAACGGAGCCCTTTATCAAAAAATCTGTAGGGTACTTTTCGATTGCAAATTCAATTTTGCATTAAAAAATAATGCCAAACTTGTTTTTGCATGAAATTTGATTTTTCCAAAAATTACTGTTTTTTTCAAAAAATCATAACCCGGCGGCAGATTTTTTGACCATGTTTCTCTATGGCTCAAAAGTTGCGGATTTTTGTCCCCTAAAACATATCATAAAATCTCGAAAATCAAAAAATACGTATTTTGGGAAATTTTAGCGAAACAATACCTACAACTTTGTCGAAGACACCATTGATCAGAAAATTCACTCAAAAGATACAGCTGTTTGAATATTTACATAACATTTTTGTATGGACAGCAGCCAAAATTGTATGGAGACTTGTATGGATGAACCAATCACACAAAATAGTTTATTTGGTCATAGGGAAGGCCCCCACAAAGTTTGAGCCAAATCAAAAAATACAAATAAAATCCATTTCCGGTTTTGGTAGAGAATTGCTCAAATAAATAAATAGGGTAATAAACCCTTTCACAGCCTAATTCTAATATAGGCTTTTTGGAACTTTGATCGTGAATTTCATTAAGTGTTTTTGACTATTTCAGAGTAATAAATAGCTCATATAAAAGTTGATGTATCTGAAAATGTTGTTTTAATAGCGGCATTATGCAAAAGTGACGAAAATAAATCGAAGAGCTAAGTGTGATGAAAATGGGTATATTTCCCCTTTATGTTAAGGCAAAAATGTTTGATAAAATGTTCATATAACTTAACAAACAAAAAGCCAAGATTCATTGGATTCAAAACTATTCTTGGTATGGTAGAAGAAAAACTACATTTTTACCTTAATCATCCTACCTTTTTGCATATTGTGATAATTTGATAACTTTGATTGTACTTGAATGATTCAAATTAACTTCATTTAGCTTTTCATATCATTCTTTTTTTTTGTAAATGTTTTAACAATTTTTTTAATGTTGTATCGTTTATAAATTTATGACTGTCACCCTTTTCAATTGATTATAATTTTCATAGAAAAGCATTGCGGGTAAAATATTTGTAGTTTTTTCTTTTTTTAACATTGGTTTTTACGAAATCTTACGCAAATTTTCAAATTTGACGAAATTTGTCAAGAAATTTGTGCTGTCCGCGAAGTTGTGAAAATTCACTTACACTAACAATATTAAAAGGACTTTTAGTTAGACCCCTTCCAGATGTTAAATTTGATTCAGCTTATATTGTTTGAAAAAATACTATCAATTAGAGACAAAAAAAAAAACAAAACTTTCTAGATAAGCCACGCCTCCTTCAGAAACCCTCCATCCCATCAACCCGCATATCACTTTCGCTTCAGTTAGTTCCCGACGCGAACCACGCTCACAACATCGCCGACCAGCGATAAGGATGGCCTCCAACCGAGATCGGGCGAGCTTCCAAAAAGATGGAGGTTCAAGGGTTATCACCTCCTTCGACATACACAGCACCATCCGGCGCAGTCAGTCCGCCGCACAGAATTTGATCAGTCGAGCAAGTCGTAGTTCACGATGCTGCTGCTGTCAAAAAGTTCGCTGGTGAAGTTGCTGGTGCAACGGGTCGGTCAAGCTAACCTGTCAACGGTAGAGAGCCTGGATCTTATTAGAGAACGGACATCTCAAACCAAAAGTACCAATCGAAGCACGAGAACTGTCAAACGGAGGTACCAATCGAGCAAAATCCTTTGTCTTATGCTCGATTGGTACCTCCGTTTGACAGTTCTCGTGCTTCGATTGGTACTTTTGGTTTGAGATGTCCGTTCTCTAATAAGATCCAGGCTCTCTAGTCAACGGTTGCGGGGCTGGAGAAGTTCAAGAAGATAAACTATGAGAAGATCGGGATTGTGGGGGTGCCGTTCGAGAAGGGTCAGCGCAAGAAGGGCGTTGGGTTGGGACCGAAGGCGATCCGGGAGGCGGGGTTGATCGACAGTATTCAGGAGATTTCGAACAAGTTGGACATCCGGGATTATGGGGACATTCGGTACGAGGCGTTGAACCTGCAGGGCCGGTTGGCGGCGAACATGAAGAAGCTGGAGCACGTGGCCAGTTGTACGCGGTTTTTGTCGGAGCGGGTCACGCAGGTGTTGAACGAGGAACGGTTGTGTTTGACGCTTGGAGGTGATCATGCAATTGCGATTGGGTCGATCGATGGGCACTTGAAGCATTGCAGTGATGTGGCGGTGATTTGGGTGGATGCCCACGCGGATTTGAACACGAACTCGACGTCGCCTTCCGGGAATATCCACGGGATGCCGGTGGCGTTGTTGGCGAAGGAGTTGGCGGATTACTGGCCGTATATTCCGGGGATGGACTGGCAGGAGCCGATCATCTCGATCAAGAACATGGTGTACATTGGGCTGCGATCGGTTGATCCATACGAACGGTTGATCATCGAGAAGTTTGGTATTCATGCGTTCGGCATGCGTGAGGTGGAGCAGTACGGAATTCACGAGGTCATGAGGATGGCGCTGGAGCGAGTTGATCCGGAAGGGAAGAAAAGTCTTCACGTGAGCTACGACATCGATTCGCTGGATGTGCTGGAAGCTCCAAGCACGGGGACCAGTGTACGAGGTGGACTCACTCTTCGGGAAGGAATCTACATCATGGAGGAAGCGTACAACACTGGCAGGTTGGCGGCGGTAGACCTCGTAGAAGTGAATCCCTCAATTGGAACTCCAGACGACGTTCGGAAAACGCTGGATGCGGCCATTCACCTTTTAGTGGCAGCTTGTGGACACAACCGTAGAGGTAATTTCGCCGATACATTGGATATCGTTGGCAAAAAGAAGTAAAACAATAGTGGGAATGTGCTGAACCAGTTGTAAAAGTACTCCACTTTAGTTAAGTACTCCCGCAAGCAAGTGTAATTGAATCAAAGTGCCTGCAGGTCGGTTGTTCCCAACTAGATGTGGGAGAGATTAAAAGCCTTAATTAAAAGAACCTCATCTAAACTGGTTTTATTTTGTTAGAAAACACCACAAGAAGACGATGACGACACCGGTGACAATGAGTGTGGTAAAGAGATCTCTTTCGTTCCAAATCTTCCCTGGAAAAACTTATGTTCATTGCAGCACCGAACAAAAAGATTCAACCGTTATCTCTGTGAGAGCACCCTGCATCGAGCAATCTCCCAAGAATCATTTTCCGGCACGTCTATTGTTATTGCCTCCACCCGCTCGACTCCATTGTTGACTCGCAGGCTACGATGAAGATGTCTTTGTGGTTTCGACCGTCCCGACCTTGTCATCTTGGGAAAGGTCCTGGGGAAAGTGGAGCTGGGTTGCGGTGACACCAGCTAGGCCAACCATTATCGTTGACATTAGCGGTCGTGAAGAAGCAGCTCATTACAAGGCGGTTAGCTGTTGTCATAACGATTAATTATCCTGCCATCCTGGGAGGTTGGGCGATGGGAGTGAGAGAATTATGTTGAATTAAAAGGTTGAAAGGGGACTCGAATTTATCAAATCTCGCATAAAATATGCCCGATCGAATGAGAATCGCTCGTCTAACCAGCAAGAAAGCAACCTCATTACCGCGGCTATGGCAATTTTCCGAAAGAAATGTTCAGATTCCAGTGCAAACAATGGCCCTCAAGCCACGATTCTCTGTCTCTGTAAATCCATGTCCATTAACTTGGTGGCGCGAATGACGCTGTTTGGGCAGAAGAGCCAAGCTATTTATCAACGGAAGCGCACCTGTCAAGAGCGGTGAGGTCACGCGGTGGGATAAACGTGAGATTTTAAAAACGTAATTAAAAATGTGATCAGTCTTTTAAAAAGGTAACGGAAATATTCAGTAAGATATTATCAAGAATTTTGGAAACATTCTGAATTTTTAACGAAAATTTAAGCACTATTTTGTTTTTTTCCAGATTTAGCGAATTTCATAATTTGAATTTTCAGGATAAAAATTACCTCCTGACCATCGCTTTGAAATTGGAATGCCAATTATTAATCAAAACATAAAAAATAAGAAAATTTAAATTACAAACCATGATTTTCACAGTTTTTGCCTTTTACCCCAGTCCAGTTTTCAAATTATATATGCATTCAGGGATTTTTTGTGAAAAAAATTTTGCTGGACTTGGTATCTTATAGCTTCTTCCAAGCTTCTTCTATCTATATATATGAAAAATGTCGACAGTTTTGTTCGAATGCGAGTCAGTGCAATATGGAGCATCGGATCGAGGTTGGATTCGTATAAGTCCAAGGAAGGTTCTTACGCCAAAAAGTTACAACTTTGCCCACTCTGGAACCGATTCCGGGAAATCTGCAGACTGTATAGAAAAAGTTACGCAAAATCAAATCACATAAGGCTGAATGATCAAACAAGCTTAAAACGTCAACAAACGAAAAAAGACAAGACGAAGTTTAAACCACTATTTCCATTAAAATAATGAAGTTTCCCGAAAAAAAACATTTTTTTGCCCCAGATTTTTCGAGCTAACATTGAAGGAAGGAGCAACATAAAGTTTGAAAAAAATGCAACGGTCTCATAAAAAAAATAAAACAGAAAATCTTGGAAACATACTCAGAAAAATGGCTACTATTAAGATCACTATGATTATTTCGCAAATGAAAAATGGTAGAATTCTAAATATCCAGTTATTCATTTGCTTAAAATTTTACATTTTTCTCGTTTTTTTCGCATTCTTCAAAATTTGCATTGAATTAATTAAAATTTAAGCTTTAGTTTCATCATTTTCGTTTGAACAAAAAAATCTATGCATTAAAATAAATTATACGTATCCATGGCCAGATATGGAAAATATACCCTTTCTAATATCGGCCTATCAGTACTTTGACCAGAAATTGACTTTCAAAGCAATTTCAAAGCAATATTTCGCTTAAATAAAAGTATTCAAACAACTTAGTTTGTTGATTTCTCTAGAAATTATGTTTTGCTATAGCAGAAAAGTGTAGTGAAGAGTAATTCCATCGCTTAATAAAAACTAGTGTCAAGTTAAGCAAATGGATTCTAACTTACTCAGAGTAATCATGAAAAATAATGTTTATAATGAAATATTCTAATCCAAATCTATAAATTGAACATCCAAGTTTAAGGCTCTGAAAGGCATCATTCCCGATCGGCCATTTGTTATTTATTTGGACACCAACATGCTCGGGCCCCAATGGTGTTTTACCTTACAAACTAATACATAAATTAACGTCTAAAGAACAACAAGAATTTCCTTTTGATAACATCACGAGACAAGTTAAAATCGAACAAAGAAGCGACAAAATTAAACGCCCGGTGTAGCCCTGTCAGTGCACTGTACATTGCATAATTTGTTTGACGGATAGGGACACGTAGGAATGGGGAGTTCCGAAAAGTCCGAATGGGGGCGAAAATGTTCAATCCACGGAGAATGGCCGGACACTGCACTCTCGAGGTCAAAACGTCGGCAACTAGGAGTGATCGGCACACATTTCGTCGTACTGCTAGCGTGTCCAGGTTGATCAGCTCACAGCGACTTTCGTAGCTGGGCAGTCGGAAGGGATCCCGCCAGGGTAGAGATCGAAGGGCATATCGGATGAATCTTCGCTGCACACTCTCGATTCGCGCTACGCTGTTCTCGTAGTACGGACTCCACACAGAACAGCAGTATTCTAGTGTGGAACGGACCAACGCACAATAAAGTGCCTTCAAACAGTAGATGTCAGTAAAGTTTTTGGCTGTACGGAAGACAAAACCAAGTTGCCGCGATGCTTTGGAGACGATGTAGGAGATGTGCTGCTTGTATGTCAGCTCCGTGTCGAGGAGCACACCCAGATCCTTAACGCAGTTCTCACGAGGAATTGAAGTGCCGCAAATCTGGTACTCGAACTTAATCGGGTTGCGTTTTCTGGAAAAAGAGATAACGGAGCATTTGGTTGGATTAACGACCATTCGGTTAATTTTGCACCATTCCGCGAAGTTGATCAGCTGTTGTTGGAGAACTTGAGCGTCAGATGCATTGTCAATCCGGCAGTAGATTTTCATTTAACGGCCATATTTGTTTTAGAAAAACATTCAAATCTTGATTCAGAATGTTTCAATCAATTTATTTTCATTGTGTTGTTTGTAGAAGCATTTTAATATAGTGATTATTTTTTCATTTCAACTTACCCTAAATTCAGAACCATCATTGGCTCAAAAGTGAATAACACCATCTACCACCTTAAACCAAATTTGAAAGTTTTTCCAAAACTATTTTTACTAAAAAAAATGTGAGCTGATTACCTCCAAATAAAAATTAAATGAACTGTATTTAAACAAAAATAACTTCTCAATTTAAAATATCTCGTTGTTCCTGGGATTTTTTTACAGGCTCTTTCCAAATTGCTGCCTACAATTTCGTGGTCAATTTGATTGAACATCATGAAATATGCCATGGAGATTCTGTTAATTGATTTTCGATTGAATGGAAAATTTGTAAATCAAAAAATTAAATTTTTAATCAACTTTGGAAGTCATTCCTTTTACATTTTGTAGGCACATAAATTAGGCTTTAGAAAAAGGGGGAATTTCCATAAAAAACACCCCCTTTTTCTTAAACTTAGGAGTTTAGGTGTTAATGTTACCCGGAAATCGATTAGGATAAACTATATAGATATTGCAATTTTTAAATTTTTCATGGACGAAAAATCTAGTTCTATCTGTTAAAACTTAGCTTAATAAATCGAGTTATACAAATTCAATTGGCTTTGACTATGCAAGCCTTAACGATATTTATTTGACAATTAAGGTATAATTCAATTCATAAAAACAGTTTTCGAAGTGAAAACCACTTCATCAAAACAAATAATTTCGAGTCCTGTTGATCATACTTACATTTTTGTTGTAAAATAAAATGAGAGTCTACGTCAACCTAATTTTCAGGATTTGTTATGACGTTTATGAAGAAACTGGACAAAAACACACTTAGTTTTTTTTTACCAAATCCAGTCAATTTTACCGGTTTTTCAATTTTGGAACAGTTAAAAAACCTGAAAATACTGAATTTGAATTTTTGGTTAATTTTGTTCATTTTGACAGATGGTTTACCGATCTCAACTTTACAGATTTTTAAATAAATTGGCAAGAAATTGGTAAAAAAATTAATCCCTCTGATACCTCAGTGAATATTATTTTTGGTTCTTTAGATAAATATCGAATCAAGAGTTTTATTTTGAAAAGGTCCTATAAGCTATTGTGTTTCTTTTGTTTATAGGTCCTTTAAAAAAATATCTAGAATTGTTCATTCCATGTATACACCGAAAAAAGTTTAGAATTTACAAAAAAAAAAATGTTTTTATTTTATTGAAACTTATTATTGCTCCATATTGCATATTAAAAAAATAAAATTCAAATTGATATTGAAGTACATAAAAATACCAATACAAAAACTAAATTTGAAACAAATTTCACAAAACAAAAAAAAATCTGTTCAGAATCATTTTAAACTGAAATTATAGATAATTTTGTTGCTACCAAACTTAGAGCAAGTAAAAAAATGATAAAATAGCATTTTCAGTTTATTTGGCTTATACTTACTACATTCATTTTAGAGAAATTTTATTTTATTTAAATGTACAACACAGATTTTTGAGTAATTCTTTCTTGACACCGTTGTTCACCGATTCCACCCAGTTGAAGTTCCGACTACTCGCGTATTGCGGCATCACAATTTCATCTCATTTCATGAAAAACTGTCTCCACCAGTTCCGTCACCTTCCCCAGCATCAATCGGTGAGCAGGTCGGTCAGTAAAAAGCGGGACATTTTTTTGCACCTTTCCTCGGAGTTATGAACCTCCCGCAGTGAACCCCCACCATCAGTGCGCGCGCCAACACCACGGGAAGAATTTTAATAATAAAAGCCGCGTGAAGTTGATGAATTGCTAGTCTTCGTCGCGGTCCTGCGATATTGTCCAGTTTTTCGAGCGCACGCGGGTAATTTTGTTTTGAGCCAAAAATGGAAATTTAATACGGGAGGTTTTGAGGTTAGGAAACGATTTAAATCACACTCCTAACCCTGGTTAAGCAATCACTCAAAGAATCCTCGAAATTGTAATTCATCGTTGGTCGTTCAAAACAAGGGGAAAGAAGCCACGACTTATTAGAAGC
Source organism: Culex pipiens pallens (assembly GCF_016801865.2). Lineage (NCBI taxonomy): Eukaryota > Metazoa > Arthropoda > Insecta > Diptera > Culicidae > Culex > Culex pipiens. Next base: position 27,377,012 of record NC_068938.1, read on the forward strand.
CATTTATAACATTTAAGTCACGTTAGCAAACCACCTGGAAACAAAGGAGGACAACCACGGCTGCTTCAGGTAGCTGCCACAGGTAAATCATGGGACGAAGCTGTGATATATCAACGCTAAAATGTTAATCTGTCCCATACTCTTCTTCTTCTTCGTTTTTTTCTTCTTTTTTCCCATGAAGATGAGACTAAAGTGGCACTTGTGTCCTTTTGCGTGCTTCCTTTTTTCGAGGTGTGGAAATGGCGTACGTGACAACGGTGGAAAACGAAGTACGGCATTCGAACCCTTTTTATTTTCTGGGTTACCCAAAAGCACACAGGAGTGTGCAGGAAAATATATGTGAGTGAGATATAGAGGGGTAGTGTTTTGTGCGCAGCATAATAGAAGTATCATTGACTTTTTTTTTAGTAAAAGTAGATTTTAATTGTTGACTTTTTCTAAGAAGAACTGCTTATTCCAAACATAGAAGCAAAAGTTTTTTTTTGTACAAATCCAAAACCTGAAATGATATTATTCAGGATATAACAATTAATAATTTATCACATTGGTACTATGGCATGCCAAAGAACATGATACAAAACAGAAAGAGTGAGTTTTTAGATTAGATGTGATCATTTTTAATACGCCAATATTTTTTGTTTAAAAAAAGAAAAATACCACAACGAGTTTCCCTGCTCAAACACAATCAATGCAAAGTACTGCTGATATTTTCCAAGAGCAGTAGCAACTCCTCACCGCTGTATGGGCAAATATCTCTGTGGCTCTTTCTGATTCACCGAACATCAAGGCTTATGAAACCAAACCGACACCAACCCAGAGTGCTGCACATTCAAGACGGGAGGAGGCCATTTGCCAGCCAAAATATGCTGCTGCTGCTGCTCGCAATAAGCATCCTTAACTCACCTTCTAATGTAACTCGGAGCAAGAGTCTGGCTTTTCTGCGTCAGGACGACCCAGAACGTTTCTTCGGTGGTTGCGCAATTACACTTGATATTTGCTTTTGCACTGGGTACATTGGGATGAAATTTATTAATATAAGGCTTTTGAGGTTTTTTGGAGCACACAAGACGACGATCCAACACGATGAAGCCCAAGAAGACGACTACGACGACTGTGGGGAAGCGAGGCAGAATGGGGCAGTCAAGTAGATAAACATCAAATAAAACTTTCAGGAAATTGAAAGTTCCATCAGTAAAGAGAGGGCCATTCTCTCACGCAGAAGGAGGACCTTTGCGGAGCTGGGTGGTGGCAAGAGGACGAACGACCAAGTCGGAAAAGTTGTTGAGCAATACGGAGTGGAAAAGCTTTTGCGATTGATGGAAATTTGCTGTTGCTCTTCATGGGTACTTGAGTTTATTAGTAGCAGCAGGTGGAGCAGTATTTTGGTGTCTGAAATGCTTTAATTTTTTTCAAATTTGCGATTTTTAATACTGTAAAAAACAATCATTCAAAACATTACCAAAAGTATACATAAGAAGAACATTTCGAACAACAATCGTCCATCTCACCATAAAATCTATTTTTAAAAGCACAGCAGCATGCGTTTTGTACCTATCCCACTGCGTGACAACATCTGGTTAGTGAATATTTGCCGCCGACAAATCAACCGTTGAGCGAACACCTTTCACTTATCTTGCTCCTTGTCCACTCTAGAAAATCATTTCAAAAGCGCTTGAAGCATATAATTAAATCAAAATGTATCTCAATAGGGGGATGGCGTCGCTATTTTTAGACCACATTTTCCACTTTTTCTCATCGAAACCGACTACTTTATCGACTTCATTTTGCTGGGCGAGATAGGACGCCGTCTATTTTTAGACGATGACTCAGCACTTTTACACTCTTGCGCTTAAAAAAACCAGGTGGCAGCACGATGTAACGCCACGTCCCTATAACAACACGATCTTCATGTGATTTAAAACAATACTTTCTCACAGTTAACCATTTTCAAACATTAGTCAAGTCTTGGCCCAGATTAGTGAACGGTGGTGGGACTATAGTACCAAGGTTTTGCTTGGTTTTATGTTGAACGGCTGGGTTTTTTTGGTAGCGGGTTCAATTTAGTATCAACATGGGGATGTAGCTCAGATGGTAGAGCGCTCGCTTAGCATGTGAGAGGTACGGGGATCGATGCCCCGCATCTCCAATATCATTTTTTAATGTCATTAACTACTAAAGATATTCTAATTTAAGCATCTCAAAGTATAATTAAATCATTTTAAAAAGTCTCACAATTTCTTAAATATGTACAAGACGTAACACAAATGACACGAAGGATGCAGAAATGCACCAGCAGAAAAAACCAAAACCAAAATCAAAACCAAAACCAAAACCAAAACCAAAACCAAAACCAAAACCAAAACCAAAACCAAAACCAAAACCAAAACCAAAACCAAAACCAAAACCAAAACCAAAACCAAAACCAAATTGTTTCCAAATCAAACTAGTACTTAAAAAAAGTTTTTTTTACAGCAAAATTTCCCCTCTAAGATATTGCAGATTAGTGAGAAACAGTTGTTTTTTTTTAAATAAGTTTTATTCATGATTGTTAGCTACAACCCACAATGAAAGTTATCAAACATTTTGTAAAACGTTATTTTCAATTATATTTAACATAGATAGTAATCTTAAATACCTTTGTCATGCTGTCTTCATCTTACTCACTATTACTGTTACGTACAAAAATGACTAGAAATTCATCTCTCCCTCACACTCAACATTAAATTTCACACTTTCCCTCCTCTCACGCACAGTTGAACCAATCTTTCCTCACATCCCTCATCCGTCCAATCACTTTGTTGTCTTCTCCCACCTCCAGATATCGCAGCCCGGCGAAGACATATCTCCGCCCCTCGCCCGTCACCAGCGCCGCATCCAGCTTCTTGGGGAATCCCCCCAGCCCGTCATCGATGGCCTTTGGATAGTACCACTCGACCGGTTTCTGCTTGCCGATGTCGTAGTACCAATACTGGGGACCCTTGAACGCGTGAAAGCCGCCACTTTTCGCGAGTAGGATCGCGTCCACCGACGGGGGAATCCCCGGGAATGCTTGGCTCAGCGGTCGTGGGTAGCCCTGCTCGAGGCGGAGTCCGCTGTACTTCCAGTACTGATCACCCTTGTAGAAGTACGTTTTGGAGTCGCGATAGGTGAAGCCGGCGTCCACCTTGGCGGGGAGGCCGGGCCACTTGGCGTTCGCCTTCCGCGGCACCGGGTTGCTCTCGTTGAGGTTGTAGTAGAAGCGGCCGGCGAGCACGCAGATGTTGCCCCGGTGATCGGTGAGGATGGCGTCGTACGAGGTGAGGGTGCACAGGTCGGTGTTGGTGCGGGGCCTTGGGGTACTGGTTTGTGGGGGTCGGGTGGTGGTTAGTGGAGGTCGGTTTGTGGTTGGGATGGAGGAGCGGACTCCGTAGAGGGATTGAATGGCCTGTTGGGAAAATAATTATTAGGTCTCTTGATAGCAATTGAGCGAAAATGAACTTACGTTGATATCTTCCGGCTGTGGTTCCGCAAACAGGTTGCTCGTCTGTGAAAAGTACATGATCGAGTCCCGGGAGGTCGAGTGCAGCAGTCCCAGCGAGTGTCCGATCTCGTGCGTGGCCGTATTGATGAACTGCTCGATCGAGGTATCCTCCGTGAAGAAGTACTTCGTGTTAAAGTGGACATCCCCGTGCTCCGGAAAGAACGCGTGTGCCAGCGTTGAGTCATAGCTGTACCTGCAGGGCTGTCCCCGGCGCTGATGATTCGACCCTTCGAACGCCAGCTGGATGTCGACGTCGATGGTCCGGGTATCTTCCACAAAGTCCAAATTGGTAACACGACTCCACGCATCGAACGCGTGCCGAACGGCGGCCCGAATCTCACTCTGCAACACCCTAACCGGGTAGTTCATGATCCGATAGCTGATCACCGATTTGCTCCACTTGAACTGCGACGTTAGCTCCGCGGTGGAGTTGACCCCATCCAGATCAACCGTATGATACGGCTCGTCGTGGTAGGGCCGATCCTCGAAGAAGGCCGCACTCTGTACCGAAGAGGCTGCCACAACCAGCACCAACAAGCCAAAAGAAAAGATCATCTTCGAACGCAACTTCACCGACGACTGCAGTGACTTAAGTTGATTTTTGCACTTTTAACCGAGTCCAAGTGTGAAAAACGTGGCTGGTTAGTCATCTGTTTGCTGCCGGCATGATAGTGGGGCTGCCCGCTAATTGTAGGTTTGTTTTTTGACGAGTCTCAAGAAGCACTGCTTCCATTGGATAGAGGTTCAACGATCTGCCCATGCTAGACGGTATCAACATAAAGAAACCCGTTGAGGACGAGCCCTTAGGGCGGAGTCGCTATGACGTCAACGTAGGTTTATGACGTTGCATAAACGACTAGACTAGTCAGCTTGAGTGAGTAATCTAATGGTGCTAACCAACATCGATTAACGGGGTTTGACAGGTTAAAATTCCACGACTTTCTGGAATTCTTGCTTAGTTCAAAAAAGTTATCTTTCATTATTCACTGATTTGATTGATGACTAAGATGTTATTTTGCGAAAATTGGAAATGTATTCAGCCTACGAAAAAGACTTGATTTAAACGAACTTGCACGAACGTCCTGCCCTCAGTTCAAATGCAAATTTCTGGTGAAAAGTTCAACCCGCCCAAGACAAGGCTGCATAACAATTTGTTCCTAGTACTAGTCCTGAGCTTAATCCCTGTTTGAAGTTCTCTTTTAGCAAAAAAAAAAAGATAAACGCATGAGTTTTGTGTTATTGTTTGGATTGTTGCAGGTTCTACAATTTCCAGACACCACTCTGCAGCAACACTGAGACTGAGCAGGAAAATCTTACTAAAGCTTTCTGCACCGCACCGCTTTCAGGAGTTTTTGCTGCTGTTGTTTTAACCCGTCGGTGGTGGTGATGGGGTTGAGAGGTTGATTTAGAAAGATCCGGACAAGTGCCTCGTCTGAGTTGTTTGGAGTTCGGAGAAGTTGGCATCATGTCGAACAATGTGGACCGAAAACCGCACAGTTCCGGTTAAAAAACTGCAAAGATCCTGAGGTGAAACGGCAAAGGTTTTGTGTGGTTTGTGGTTTTGGTTTGTGTTTTAAGGTTAAATTAGCAAGAGACAAATATCGGATTTCGATATTAAAAAGCAAGCATGCAAGTCCTACTGTTTAAATTTGGGCTGTACTCTGACCACACACTTGCCTGGGAATGTAATAAATCTGAACTAGGTTCAACAATAGCCGTAAGCATTCACCTTGGACCAGGTCCTTGATGTTGCTGGGGATAATGCAAACGAGCAAAACTTATTTTGAACACAAATTCAGTAGAGTTGTTCTTAAATAATTAATGATGACATTATTAAGTTGTTGGTAATCATATTTGGATGTGAACATATTTAACATTGGTCGAAAAAAATTAAAATCAGTCAAACTAAATATCAGTGTTTCTATATTTTATTTCTTGTTCTTATCAAAACCAACAACTTTGCCAAAAACACCAAACCGTCCATTAATTTTACTGACTTTTTTTTTACAGAAAAACCTGTTCTTTCACAAAAAATGCGCCTTTTTCATTATAATTATTTTAAAAAATACCATATTTACAATATTTTTTATTAAAATTTGTTTTTTTTTAGATACCGAAGAATCTTCCATAATAGGAGGATGGCGTCGCTATTTTTAGACCACGTTTTCCACTTTTCCTCCACCGAATCCGACTAGGACGCTGTCTTTTTTTAGCCGATGACTCAACCAACACTTTTCCACTTTTGCACTTAAAAAATCAGATGGCAGCACGATGTAACGCCACGTCCCTATTGTTCACCAACAGTCAGTCAGTTTCGATAAAGAAAAAGTGGAAGACGTGGTCTAAAAATAGCGACGCCACGTCCCTATTGGAACGTTTTGAAATGTAGCTCAAACTCAAATGGTTTTCCATTTCACAGCCAAAGTTGACCCCTGAAAACATTAAATTTTTAAAAACATTGGCAAAGTCACATAAAACAAGTAAAACTTCCAACCCATATTTTTTTTTAAATTTTAAGAGTTCTTCTTTCCAATGCTTTTTAAAGATCAAAAATTGGTTGAAAAATTGATTTTTGGCGATTTTTTAAATCGAAGCCCGTCTAAAGGCGGGGTTGGGTTGTAGAGGGTTATTCAAATTAATTAGTAAAATAATACATATATTTGTTAGCCGGTTTGAATCATCAATAAATGTAAAAACTGCTTTTGATGAAGTTTTGCTTGAACTAATTAGATCCTCAAAACAAAAGTTACCGTTGAGTGTATCCCTTTCACACCTTATGTCAATGTTCATTGGAGTAAGCGGGATACACTCAATGTTTACATTTGTTTGTAAGACCTAATAAAAAAAATCTAAAATTCAACTGACGGAAATTCTTCAAAATTTCGCAAGATTATTCAAAGACTCCTTTTTCAATTAAATAATTTGTGTCACTTTTGTGACACTTTTCTGTTTATAATATGGCTAAAAACTACATTTTTACGTTTATTTTGAGCAGTTTCTAGAGTCGTCGTGAAATTTCAATGTTTTGTAATTGGCATGCCGCGTAATATCGATTTTTTGCCATGAAAAATCACTAGCCCTACTTATCACCTTTCATTTGCTGAAAAATTGGTCAAAATGGAGTAAATTTATAATTTTTCAAAAATATGATTTGTCATTTTTCATTCTATTTTTTTTTCTTTCCTTTTTTTTATTCTTTCCTCTCTTCTATATGACTTCCAAAAATTTCCGGATTGAAGTTTTCCTCTCCTGGCTACGGGTCTATTTAATTTAGCTGGAAACTTTCTCAGCTTCTCGAAATTATTTTTACAGTGTACTTTTTCTTCAAGAATTTTCAATTGAAAAAAGTGAACATTTTTCGAAAAATTTCAACCTTTCAAGACTATAACTTGAAAACGATGCATTGTATAAAAAATGTGTTCAGTCATTTTCAATTACAAACTAGATTTAGCGTCAAAAAATGAGATTATATCAAAAAAAATTATTCCTAAAATGTTTATGTACGAGATTTTGCACCATCCTAAACTCTAACGCATAATATGCTTTTCTAGTCCCCTAATACCCCTAAAAAATAAAAAAAATACGTATTTTGGGCATTTAACTTCAGTAACTAAAAGTCAAATAAAAAAAAGCATTTTCAGTGTGCAAACACAGAACAGAAAATTTCATCAAATTTTCGAATATTCAAAAGGCCATTTTGTATGACTGGCCAGCAAAATTGTATGGAGTTGTGTATGGAAAAACTAATGATGAAAAATTGCTTCTTTTGACATATGGAATGCATGGTTAACAATTCATCGAAATAAAAAAAAAACGAAACAAAAAACTTCGAAATAATTAGCGACATACCGAAAAATTATTCAACCGGTAAAATTGAAAATTTCCAGCGTCAAAAATACTAATGAGAGACCACACAATTTTTTTTTTCGAAAAGTTCAGCTAATTTTGCATAAGTATGACCCTTTAAAGATTGTTGTAAGACGATAAAATGAGTCACAACAATCATCTAAACGGCAATTTTTATGCAAAATTTGTTGAATTAAAAACTAAATTCAAAAGCACACGATTGAGTTTTTGGGGTTAAAAAAATTAAAAAAGTTGTCAAAAATTGTCAAAATCATCAATTTAAAAAAAGGGAAGAATACACACAAACCCCTTATGTATTTTTTTTTGTCTGCTCTGCATTTGTATAAAATCGCTACAATCTCAAAAATAATCCTGCAAAGTTACAAAACGAGCAGTTTTTAATTGTAAGTGAAAAAAAATATTTTCTGGGTTATTTCATATTCAAAAAGTATATTAAATTTCCCATAAAATGACATGCTCCAATTTTTTTAGTTTAATTACGAAAAGTGGCAGTGATTTTAATTTTTTTTAAACTATTTTTTGATGAAAAACACGTTTTTTCGATATTTTGCCATCAAATAGGGCGTTCAATTTAACACAAAAGCCCCTATGACACCAAATTTATATCTCTTCACGGTTTCGAGCTACAAATCACTGAAAAACGTGTCTTAGTAAAAATCCAGAAAAATTAAAGGGGTCGTACCGCCCCACCGTCACGAGATATCGAAAAATGGGTCTCAGAGGAAAGTTTCACGAAAATCAAACAAAGGGGTCAGGCCAACTTTTTTAGATTTCGTGTGAGTTGGTGGAGAATTACCCCAATAAAATAGAAATAAAAAATTTAAATATAAAGTACGAAATTCCTAGGAATAATATAAATTGTCCCAAAATGTCCACTCTACATCCAACTTCACACCCATAATCGTTCCAAAACAGGCAAGTTTGCCAGCTTAGTACAACCAGCACCACTCTGGCAACATTTAGAAACCCGAAAAGCTCAGCAGTGCCATGGCCATTTCGATATTGTTTTGCATGCATGGATTTGCAGCTTTTCCCAGGTCCAGAACTGGGAGGAAAATCGTGTGCATGCGTTTAAGCAGGTCGGATTACGGTTCGCTTTCGGAAGAGAAAAGATTAAAGTATTAAGTGAAGGGGCAAGATTTCGTTTTGTTTCGACCCGAACTGGAAAATCCGCAACCAAATTGCCGGGGTCCAGGATGGTTGGGTTTGGGTTTATTCGTTTTTCTTAGTTTTGCACTAACAACCACTTCTACTGAATAAAAGTGCATTGCCAAAGCCTTTTTGCACTACACTTCTTGCATCAGAATGGAGATGTGCTAAATATTTGCAGACATAACAAATAAACAATATAAGAGGATTGATTTTTGTTGTGAGGAAGTCTTTGTTTGCTTTCAACGTGTTGTAGAAACATGTGCAACAATTTAATCGCCTCAATGAACAGTGCCCAAAAATGAAAAATGCATTCGAAAACGCATTCAAAATTTAAAACATTTAAATTTTGAATCAATCACAATACTTTTATTTTTCCTCATAAACTGTGATCACATCAAACTACCTCTCAACTTAAAGGGAAACCTGTTTATCTACAGTCATAACCACATCATTTCCAATACGTTTGTTCAACAAAAAGTTTAACTTCTATAACAAACACCACTTCTTCTAACAACACAATAAAAAAACTGTTTATTAAATATGAAATTTACGTCTTTTTACAAATTCAGTTTTACCAAAAAAAAATTCCAGAAGCAAAAGTTTTGAATTTCACAAAAAAATCAAAACGTGTTTTCTATGGCAAAACATGGTCAGGAAAAGCTCAATTTCACAACAACTTAGAAAAGAGAAAAGGTTAAGCGTTTTGCCACAAAACAGGACGCACATTTCCTGCTTCGTCCCGGTTGAGTAGAGCAGGTGCCAACTGAAGAGATTTTCCCGGAAAATTTGGTCCGCACATGAGTTCACACTGCTGGAAAAGCGAGTGGTGCTGCAAGAAATCATAAATTACCCTTTATCACATGCAGCCAGACATGTCGTTGAGGTTGTGAAAGTTTCCGGAAAAGTGAATGGCGAAAATCACATTCGTTCTCATAAACAAAGTTTCCAGACCACCAGTTTTGCTGTTTTTCCTCTTGAACTTTTCTCCTGTTTGGTTGGCTTCGCTGGGAATGGGTTTGAAAATAATTTAGCTGGAGGTTTTCTTCTGTTATTTGAGCGAAATTTTATTTGATTAATATAAAATCTTCTCAAAGTAATCCAGTTTTATTTATGTTGGTTTTCAAAAATTATTCAGATAAATAGTTTGGTAAAAAAACTAATATTTTAACCATGAAATTTCTGTATTGCCTTCAAAATGAATTTCCCTGTTGAGCAACTTTGATCATCTGGTTGGTAATTACATTTATATTAGTGATGATTCTCTGTTCTTAAAACATGCCAATTTTTACAATTATGCTGATTTAAATTTTCACAGCAATTAACACGCTCGCCAAAGCACAATTTTTGCATTAATAAAAAAACAAATTCTTCAATTATCCGGTCACGTCAACTTCAAAGTGGTTAGCCCACGGAACCGTGCAAAATTGAATTGGCTTTCAAAGCCCACGTGGGAGTGTTTTTGACCCTCCAGCAGAAGCATTCTTGGCCCACGTGATTGATAAATTCGACCTCAATCAGGCAGTGTGGCGTGAAGCAATGAAAAGCAATTAAAAACGCTCCATAATTCATGACCGAGTGGACACTGCTAGGCTGTGCGATCCCACCGGCCCGTCAACAGTCAGGACGCTCTGGAGTCTAGACCCATGAGAGGCTGGGGGTGGAATTTAAGGGAAGGGGATTTATTTTGAACTTGAGCAAAAAAATGAAAGAATGCTATTTATGCTTGGCAGGATTTAGAACTAAACAATTAGAATTATCTGATCAGATTTGAAAATTGTATTTACAGAAAAGAAAATTAATTTAATATGCCAACTATCAACAAATTTCCCCTAAATCCATACGGTACGATTACACAGAAAAAAAAATCATGGTAATATTACATCTGGGAAGGGGTACATCTTTTATGTCAGAAAAAAGGTGTAATTTTACCTCTGGAAATGTGTAATTTTACCACTTTTCTGGTGTAATGTCACTTTTTCAGTCTAAATTGAGGTAAAATTACATCATAAGAGAGGTAAAATTCAACCTTCCAAAAATACAGCTTCCAAATTTACATTATTTTTTTCTGTGTATAATGAGAAAACGAGTTAATTTTCACTTCACGCTAGATGTGGTGGTCAAACTTTTTTCATTCACTTTTTCCACTCGCTGTTAACACAGGCTTGGTCAAAATATTAGGGTACTTAAAAATAAAACAAGATACTTTAAAAGTATGAAACATATTTTCATTCGTCATAAATAAGGCAACATAAATTTAGATAAAATAGAACATTAGCATTTTCTTTCTAAGAATTATGTTTATTTTTTTAATTGATGATATGGAACACAATGCCATCCCGTTTTTGGCAACACGACGTGATTTTTATGTTGCCAAACAAAAATACTAATCATTGTGTGAGGACTATCAATAAACATTGTTAATCCTTCATAGTGACGGATGTGGCTTAAAGCAATATTCATATATCACTTAATAATCGAAAAAGAAGCTTTTTCTACATTCAAAAAAAAAACACATGTCAAAAGATATTATTAGCATCAGATATAAAAATATTTTAAGTAATAACTGATTAATTTATGTTTTGAAAATATTAAAATACTAACTGGATTTGGATGGATTTACCAAAAACGTTATGGCACTCATTAAAAACCAAACAAAAAACATTTGCACTCCAGTTGTACAAAAAATATAACCCTGTACTGAAATTACTGATCGATTTGGTGTATTCTGCAATTTCGAAAGTTTTGACAGGACTTTTAAGAAAAAATAGGTATATTAGTTTGTCTTTGACCACTTTTCAATTTGACTCGTCTTAATATTTATTTGTATTTTTTTTAGGGGTAACATACCATCCTACATTTTTCGTGAGTCTTTTTGTAACATCTTCGGTTATTTCCTCAAAAATTTTGAACGAAAAACAATCGTGTCATCACCTTAAAAATTAACTTTTCAATTTAAAAATCTCATAGAAGTGGCGTGTATTTTTCGTTCAGTATTTTTTTTTAAAAAGCCCGTTCAATTTTCTACAAGTTTGACTTTGACCACTATTTCATAAGTGCTTATGAACAGTTCTCTCAGATTTCGGTCATTCTATTTTTTTTTTGTATTTTTTAATCCGACTGAAACTTTGTTGGTGCCTTCGGTATGCCCAAACGAGCCATTTTGCATCATTAGTTTGTCCGTATAATTTTCCATACAAATTTGGCAGCTGTCCATACAAAAATGATGTAAAAAAACTAAACTATTGGCACTACGCCCCCCGGGGCATGGCCTTCCTCTAACGTGGGATTTCTGCTCCAGCGCCTCTGACGAGACAGGAGAAACCGGGACCGACGTTTTACTTCACCATCCGATAGAAGCTCAGTGGATAAGGCGGGAATCGAACCCGCGTCTCATAGCATCATCGGGATCGGCAGCCGAAGCCGCTACCCCTGCGCCACGAGACCCATACAAAAATGATGTATGAAAATTCAAAAATCTGTATCTTTTGAAGGATTTTTTTATCGTTTTGGTGTCTTCGGCAAAGTTGTAGGTATATAGACTACACTGAAAAAAAATGATACACGGTAAAAAAAATTTTGGTGATTTTTTATTTAACTTTTTGTCACTAAAACTTGACTTACAAAAAAACACAATTTTTATTTTTTTTGTCCTCTAAAACATATCAAAAAAATCGATCAAAAAAATCCTCCAAAAGATACAGATTTTTGAATTTTCATAAATCATTTTTGTATGGACAGCTGCCAAATTTGTATGGAAATTTATATGGACAAACTAATGATGCAAAATGGCTTTTTTGGGCAAACCGAAGGCACCAAAAAAGTTTCAGTCGGATTAAAAAATACAAAAATTAAAATTCCCAAAAAAATACCGATTTCGTGGAGAATTGCTCTTATATGCTACGCACATACTAGCGTCAGATGCCCGGTACCTTGCAAAATCAAATCTTTTCCTAATTTACTTTTTTTTTAATTTCAATAACAAGCCATAGTTTTGACATTTGAATGAAAAAAGTGTTTTAAAACGCATTTTACACCTGTCCAGGTGTTTTGCAATCTTCAGTATTCCAAATTTTAAAGTATCGGCGAAATATTTTTTTGTTTGTCAAAAAGACAACTTTAACAGTGTAGAATTTCACCAATAAAATAAAATATTGTTGATCGATCTCAAATATACTAAATATGATTTTAAATGCAGGAAAATGCATTTCAAACTATTTTCAGTTCATTACACTTCTTATTCCATCAAAATTAAAATTTTGAAGTTCTTTGAAAAAAAATATTTTTACCCCCTGATTTGGCGGACTGATTTTGAACTTCAAGACTTAAAAAAATGTTTGCAACAGCCTAATTTTGGAATAAAATAGAAAGTATTGTCAACAAAAGTTCAAAATAATTTTCAGATTAAGAAAACTACTTCAATTATTTTACATGGTTCACCGTTTTGAAACTATATGCATTTAGGCCGCTGCAAATATTTTTCAAAGTTAATATTTTTTTGCCCCCTGATTTTTCGAACAATTTTTGAAGGGGGGGGGCGACATAAACTTTGAAAAATATTTGCAACGGCCTTAGATATTTTTGAAATTAATGATGGCAAAATGACTGGACTGGTGTATAATGCATTTTACACCACTTTTTTCATTAAAATGTTGAAACCATGGCTCGTAATTTAAATTTTTATCCTTTTTTATTTTTTTTGCACCTTTTTGAAAAACAAAATATACAAAATTTAAATGAAATGAATTTCCAAGATTTTTTCCAGCTGTTCTGAAAACATGTTCAATTGATTACTGTTCGGCCGATGCCGAAGATTTCACCAAGAAATTCGCAGTTTGAAGCAGTGTGCGCAACCCCACCCCTGCGCCACTGACAGAACGGCGCTGCCAACTTGACAGAACAACAACAACGGCGCGACGACGAGAGTTCGCGCGCAACGAACACGAAAACCGAACGGAAAGTGCGCGCCAAAGCAAGTCGCACGAAGGATCGCGTAGAGAACAGATCGTAATCCTGTAAATATCATCGGAAATACAAGTTTAGTGCTAGTGAAAAACTGTGTTTTCGTCCCGGAATTGAACTCCCAAAAGAAGCTTGAGTTTTTACAGTCCGCTCAAGTTGAAGGACAGTCCACCTTGTCCAAAACCGTTGCCAGGAGCCGCAACATTTGGTCCATTCGAACCGGACAGAGGACCCGAAAGTTCGCGAGTGAAAGTGAAGAGTGGCGGCGGACCAACCGGATGGTCGCCATCTTGAAAATCTCGATTCCGCAGAAGAAGAAGTTTGAAGTCGCGATCAATTCAAACACCTCGCGTGCCTCCGGATGAGGAAAAGTTTATCCTCCATCTCGCGATCGTCTCGAGTGCTCCGCGTGAAAACGTGTCGCGTGTCTGTGTCTTGCAGAACGACGGATCGGAAGACGCTGAGGGAAGATCAGCGAAACGCGTCAAGCGAAGCGAAGTGAGCCGGAAGTTGGTTACCGGCAGAAGAATCAAAGTGCGTTCACTCGGCAAGGAGCAAGCAAGCGCTGCCATCTTGCCTCAGATAAAGTGCTAAACCGAGATCGGAAGTGATAGTTTAAGAAGGCGACTCCGTGGCCTGAAGAACGGCGGAAACAGTGGCGGCAAGAGCCCGCAAAAAAGCGAAAAGATGTTCGCGTAAAAACCTGTGAGTGTGTGCGGTGAGCGTAGCGACGCCATTTTGTTTGGTTCCCAAGCGTGGAACATTCCAGTTCACAGTACCGCTGCGAATTTGGCGGTCGCTCCAGCTGCACACGGTAGAAGAAGAAGCAGTGGAACGTATCCGGCTGCAAGCGTCAGCGGGGACGATTCCAGATCCAGCCGCGTCGAGGCCACAGCACCGACGGAAAGGGCCTGCTGCAAGCGTCAGCAGGAGAGTTCCGGGAGGGTGGCTGCGACGAAGAATCCCGAAGAAAAGTGTTTCGCTTAAGAGCAAGTGCGACACCCCGAATAAAAAGTCCTGAAGTTGGCCTGCTGCAAGAGCAAGCGAGGAAGGTTTCGGATACCGGTTGGGAAGCCGCTACCCGAGCAGAAAGTGTTTTGCTGATGTGCTGCCGCTGTTGTGTCGCCACGAGCGCGATCACGGCGGAACATTGAAATCTAGAGATCCCAAAACTAAACACCAGAAAAGATGAATCCCGCTGGACATCCGAGGTCCTCGAAGAGGTTGGCCAACAAGCGACGCCAGCTGAAGTTGAAGATCCTGCTACTCCAAGAACGACTTTCCACCCTCGAAGAAGACCAGCAATTGCCATCCATGCCGGAGTTCCGGGTGTTCGCGAAGAACATCGAGCGATTCTACGGTGAGTTAGATCGAGTGCTGCGAGAAATTGAGGATTGCGACAGTTTTGCCGATGAACGAGACGCCCACGACATGGAGTGTGCGGCGATTGAGGGGCTACTCCAAGGAGTCAACAACAAGATTGTAGCCCTCAGTCTCGCACTGCTGTCCAAGCCCGTCCAAGCCACTGAACAGCAACAAGTCCAGCCTTTAGCAGTCTCGCAGCAGGTTGCCATCCCAACTCCGCTTTTCACGAACGACGCTCGTGGTGAAGGAGAGTGTACTGGTGACTGCGATGTTCCGGAGAGAACCGACCTAGCTGCAGCTGATGCTAAGGTATGTGCCCCTATTCAACTCCTCTCGAGCCCATCCAACGCAACCACAGAGCGTGGCGACCCGTTGTGCACGCGGTGCAACGGTTGCCACTTGAGTACCGACTGCTTTGTACCCAGTGAAGTACCTCTCGGACAGAGTCACGAGACGAACTCCAACCTGAAAGCCTTCCAAAGCATGCCAGACAGTCCCGCCGAACCTGAAGTGGTTCAACACGAAGCCTCGACAAGAGTTCGAGGTGACGTCGACATGTCCGGCGATTCGGGCGTACCTCCTACGCTGCGGTCAGAAGAGCGGATACGCGGTGACCTCGACGTTGGCTGGTGTCAGCCAGTGGAACTTGGTTCACTGCTACCAGCCGACGCAGAACGAGAAGACGCCAAGTCCGATGACCCAAGGCAGGGGACAGCTGGACTGGTAGACGAAGATCGCGATATCGCCACGAACCAGGCAGTGAAGGACGAGGACGCTCGATCACTGCAACCAGCCGAAGCCGACGAAGTGAACGACGAGGACCGTTCGCTTCCGATCAATGCACAGCCCGTTTGCACATCACCAGCCGTCCAAGAGGACGCAGCCACAAAGCCAAGCCACAAGAGTGAGACGTACAGCTGCCAGCTATACAACGCCAACGTCGCACGATCGACTGATCGTGTCCGTGCAGCCAGAAAGTTTACGGAGAAGCTGCTGCAGTCCGTGATCTTCACCAACAACGAGAAGCAGTCCCGTTTGGTTTGGGACCCGGGATTGCAGCTGAGCTCTGCCTCCCGCTCAACCATTCGACCAACCGAAGAACACCACCAGATGGCAGCAAGCTCGGGACGAAGCATGCGCATCTGGTCCGAGATCCTTAACCACCAACGAATTCCAGCGTGGCCAGCGGCCGATTCTCTTCTAGCGGGATTGATGTTAGAAGCCGAGCCTTCAACCCGGGGGGAGAATGTTCGGCCGATGCCGAAGATTTCACCAAGAAATTCGCAGTTTGAAGCAGTGTGCGCAACCCCACCCCTGCGCCACTGACAGAACGGCGCTGCCAACTTGACAGAACAACAACAACGGCGCGACGACGAGAGTTCGCGCGCAACGAACACGAAAACCGAACGGAAAGTGCGCGCCAAAGCAAGTCGCACGAAGGATCGCGTAGAGAACAGATCGTAATCCTGTAAATATCATCGGAAATACAAGTTTAGTGCTAGTGAAAAACTGTGTTTTCGTCCCGGAATTGAACTCCCAAAAGAAGCTTGAGTTTTTACAGTCCGCTCAAGTTGAAGGACAGTCCACCTTGTCCAAAACCGTTGCCAGGAGCCGCAACAATTACAACAAAAACTGAAAACAACACTTTTTAAACAAATTTAAATCAATCATTCAATCCGACCTGTATGCCCACATCAGAATCTGCTTATCCATCAGTTGGTCAACTGCGATGTGGTTTGATTTTAATTTTTCAACTCTCGCAATGCAGCAGCTGTGGTCGGTGTCGCTTATCACATGCCAATTATGTGTGTGTGTGTGAAATACACTGACCATTCCTCCTGCTACCCACATTACCATCTTTTCCCTCCCACCCCCTGCTTGTGCTGCTGTTGTGACCACAATACCTGGCCAATCACACTAACCCGAGAGGCCAACCGGACGCTCAACGTGGGTTGTTGAAAAAATAGATGCGGATTTTTTGCTTTTGTTTGCAACTTTAAATTGGCTTTTTTTATTCTGAAATTTCATGAAATACGCACCCAAAAAAAACGGTAGGTAATCGAATTCGGTCGCAACCTTTTGTCACACGTCAAATTTGTGGAAAATTGGAAAACTGATACGAGAAAAAAAACATGTTTTGTTCTCCGGTGCCTACCACACAGCCTTCATTCCGGCGGTGTGGAAAATGCCCCGCGTAAGCTTATCAAGACCATTTCCATTCTATAATGATCGTCGTTCGTCCTTATGCTTGCTGAGGTAGGTCCTGCCGGGATGAACTCTAGTGAACGACGAACGACGAGCGACGGTTGGTTGGTGGTCCCGATTTAATCGCTTCGCTCGCTGATTTCTGTGTTTTACGATTCGTTGCGTTGCAATCCTCCGGGCTCGGGAGCAGAATCCCTGGTGGTGCATGAAGTATCCAGAGCAGTCTAAGGGCAGTGTTGCTGGTCCTGCTTGTTACCAAGGCGGTTATCGATGGGAATTCCAATAATAATGAATAATTAATAAAAATTGACATTGTTGATCGGACCATTAGTTGCTGAGATATCGAAGTAAGAAATTGGTGGGTTGTTTGGGTGAGACATAGAAAACTTCAATTTTCCTGTTTTTAAACCTTTGCATGGCAATATCTCAGCAACTAAGGTTCGTATCAACAAAGTTCAAAAAAGCAAAATATAGAGAATTTTCTCAGCTCTTCAAAAATAGTATTTTCAAACGTGTGCAAACAAAAAAATCAAATCAAATTATTCGCTCTACAGCATTGCCTTGGCGTTCTCGATTGCGAGATTCCTACTCAAAACTAGGTGTCGGAAGGCTTGATTGTTGAGGCAATTGCAAACCTCTTTTTACACCTTAGCTTCCATCCACCCCGGGATTCGAACTGACGACCTTTGGATTGTGAGTCCAACTGGCTACCAGCGACTCCACCGAGACAGGACCCAGAAAGACGACTCCTACACCTGGACTGAGCTAACGACCTAATCACTAGGTTAAACCGGGACCAACATTTACTTCCCTGTCCGACGGAAGGCGTGATCAGTCAAATCTCGTCTCAAAATTTGCCACCGGGACCTTCTGGGATCAAACCCAGGCCGACTGGGTGAGAGGCAACCACGTTTACCCCTACTCCACGGTCCCGGCAAAAAATGTGCACCAATTAAAAAAATAAAAACTGTTACTATTTTCAAAAAAAGTTACCTGAAAATGGCTTTAACTTGAAAACGGTGCACTTTATCATAATTTCACTAAAGCACTTTTTGATTGCAAATTTGATTTCACATCGAAAAATGAAGTTGAAAATTTTTTTCGACCATTGTTTCGATTTTTTGAAAAAATCAGTATTGATTCAAAAATTCATAACTCAGTCAAAGATTTTTTGCACAACCTGGAAATTTCTGAAAAGTTGGAATTTTATGTCCCCTAAAACATATCAAAAAATAAAAGTAGCATTTTTTCAAATCAAGTTTTAGGGACAAAAAGATAAATAAAAAAAATCACCAAATTTTTTTTACCGTGTATCATTTTTTTTCAGAGTAATTCCTTCAAAAGATACAGATTTTTGAATTTTCATGCATCATTTATATATGGACAGCTACCAAATTTGTATGCAAAATTATATGGACAAACTAATGATGCAAAATGGCTTCTTTGGGCATACCGAAAGCACCAAAAAAGTTTCAGTCGGAATAAAACATACAAAAAAATTTTGCAGCGCTTCGGTGTGTTGTGGTTGATGTTTGCTGGTTCGATGAATGTGGTTCTGCCGAGAGCAACCACTGTGTGATCCGGAAAAATTTGATGTCCCGAGGAGAAATCGGGCCAATTTTTTTATTTTTACTTGATTATGACTTTTTTTTATTTATGAATGAAAATTCTTCTTTTGTGGAGTTTAAGTCCAACAAAATGATCAGTAATATAATTGCTAACTCAAAATTTCGAGTTTAATCAAGGTTTATCTCATAATTCTCGGGTTCCAGACCAGCAATATTGATGCGGAACCGATTTGCGAACGGATGATGATTTGTTTCCCCTGGGAATGCACAACCCACACTGCTTGGGGCAGGAATATATCGCGACCGATTTCCGAGTCCAACTGAAGTTGATCCGGTGAAATGTAAACACAATGTTGAATCGACAGAGTTGAGCGGTTGGCTTGTTTTTTATGAATTTTCGTTGAACTTCTTGCATTTAAACAAAATTTATTCAAAGTTATGAATAATACTATTTAAATCCAGTTTTGCCAAAAATGCTCACAGTGGCATAGCAAAATATTTCAATGAAAATATTTGGCTTCCAGCCAAAAGAAACTGAAAGATCACAAAATGAAATGGAAATTGGATTTTCCGAATTTTGTAAAGTTTTGATCTAATTTTATCAAAAGCATCACTATTTTCAAAAAAAGTTACCTGAAAATGGCTTTAACTTGAAAACGGTGCACTTTATCATAATTTCACTAAAGCACTTTTTGATTGCAAATTTGATTTCACATCGAAAAATGAAGTTGAAATTTTTTTTCGACCATTGTTTCGATTTTTTGAAAAAATCAGTATTGATTCAAAAATTCATAACTCAGGCAAAGATTTTTTGCACAACCTGGAAATTTCTGAAAAGTTGGAATTTTATGTCCCCTAAAACATATCAAAAAATAAAAGTAGCATTTTTTTCAAATCAAGTTTTAGGGACAAAAAGATAAATAAAAAAAATCACCAAATTTTTTTTTACCGTGTATCATTTTTTTCAGAGTAATTCCTTCAAAAGATACAGATTTTTGAATTTTCATGCATCATTTATATATGGACAGCTACCAAATTTGTATGCAAAATTATATGGACAAACTAATGATGCAAAATGGCTTCTTTGGGCATACCGAAAGCACCAAAAAAGTTTCAGTCGGAATAAAACATACAAAAAAAACCGAATGACCGAAATCTGAGAGAATTGCTCGTATGTAACTAAGGCAAATTTATATTCAATCTCAAAAATTTAAAATCACCTGATTTTAGCCCAGAAACAATCAGTCAAATTTGAAGGGAATTCTTAGCATTTTTTACTTAAAAACTGTACGTACAGATATCATCTCAATTCGACCTGGAGCTTGTAGGTCTTTAAATGACTTGATTGTGTCATAGTTTTTTTCGCAGGAGAGGACTCCTATTAAAATTGTATGAACATAATTTTATAAATTCGAATTACTGAGCCAATTTCAAATTTGAAAAATTTATGAAAAGTTATTTTTATAAAACAGATTCTTATTTTTTTTTAATTTAATTTTCTAAAGAGATGAAAATCAGCTTAAATATAAAGAGCTCAAATAAATCCGGCTTTGCTCAAAAATTTAGACTAACGCATTTGCTCAACTTTCGTTGCAAAATAGCAGCACTGATTACGCTCCCCAAACACCGCAAAATTTGCAACCGAAGCCGCGATGAGCATTTTATTTTAATTCCTGCTAAATTTAGGACCAACGATTCCACAAACAGAGACAGGAGAGCCTATCACTCGCAGCCATACAATCCCAATAGCAGACCACCAGTGTCATTGGAGGACCCCTCGATGCAGCCGATGCCAACTGATTAGCATGCAAATGGGATACCACGGCGGATGATGGTGACACCTCGCCGCGTGTGTGTTTTTTGCCATTTTGGGGGGCGAGCTATCCATTACAGATCCATGTCACTGTGCCCGGATGGTCGATACTGTTCGGTCTGCGCGTGACCTGCTGGATCATTACGACCAGATTGACCCGCATGAGAAGAGAGGGGTTTATTTTGAAAGTGTCACCCAATTTGTTACAATTCCAGTTAAAAACACTGAAAAAAGTTTTCTGATAAGAATCACAACTTTTCTGCATTGAATGACGAAAAAACTCAATTAAACCGCTTCATCAAATCCAATTTTTATTCCTAGTCATTGTCCGGAAAAATACCGGGCCGGACCGTTCATCAAACCAAGCGATGTGGACGATATCGCTGATTTATTCCCAAATGGCCAATATTTTCATCCACGGTGCCTCTCTCACACGAGCTGTGGGCGTAAATTCCCCGTTGGCCACAGATTCTAATCCTGGACCCTTCAACGCAGCCAATTTTCCTTCCAATAGCCACTGGACACTGGCCCCTCGATGGTTGGATGGTAGGACAAGATCTATTGCCGGCAATGAACGAGCTTTGGTGCCCGAGTCGGTGTGTCCTCGTTGAAGGTTGGATGCGAACTCTGTACAGCAAAGTATCAGACGCAGCTTTCCCTTATCGCTTACACATATCGTGTGGCACTCAATAAACTATTATGTACAACTATTTCTGCAATTTTTCAACCCACTGACAGTGAGGGTGACAGTGTGCACACTCGGTGTGTTGAGAAATGGTCAAAATTAATAAAAAAAAATTAAAAAAAGTTCCATATTCAAGTTCATGTAAGGAAAACAAACCTCAGCTGGATTATCATCAAAGACCAGCATGACTAATATCCAAACTAGAGGTACCAGTATCCGAAGCTGACATCCAATACCGTAGATAGTCATCATTTTATTTCCCTTACAATGCACAAACTATCCATCCGTGTTAGGGAGAGATAGAGTGTAACAGATCCGCCCGGGTCCCTAGCCTGGCATGGTGACATCCTTCCGATGCGGGACCTTTTGCAGCGCTTCGGTGTGTTGTGGTTGATGTTTGCTGGTTCGATAAATGTGGTTCTGCCGAGAGCAACCACTGTGTGATCCGGAAAAATTTGGTGTCCCGAGAAGAAAACGGGCCAATTTTTTATTATTTTTAATTGATTATGACTTTTTTTATTTATGAATGAAAATTCTTCTTTTGTGCAGTTTAAGTCCAACAAAATGATCAGTAATATAATTGCTAACTCAAAATTTCGAGTTTAATCAAGGTTTATCTCATAATTCTCGGGTTCCAGACCAGCAATATTGATGCGGAACCGATTTGCGAACGGATGATGATTTGTTTCCCCTGGGAATGCACAACCCACACTGCTTGGGGCAGGAATATATCGCGACCGATTTCCGAGTCCAACTGAAGTTGATCCGGTGAAATGTAAACACAATGTTGAATCGACAGAGTTGAGCGGTTGGCTTGTTTTTTTTATGAATTTTCGTTGAACTTCTTGCATTTAAACAAAATTTATTCAAAGTTATGAAAAATACTATTTAAATCCAGTTTTGCCAAAAATGCTCACAGTGGCATAGCAAAATATTTCAATGAAAATATTTGGCTTCCAGCCAAAAGAAACTGAAAGATCACAAAATGAAATGGAAATTGGATTTTCCGAATTTTGTAAAGTTTTGATCTAATTTAATCAAAAGCATCAGAGCAAACCCTCAAAAATCCTGTTCTTAAAATTGAGCCAAAGTCACAATATTAGATTTTTGATCTTGATTTTTGTATTTTATAATTTAGCTTAAACTCTATTGGTTTTTCACTATGACCAAAGAAGCCATTTTGTGTCATTGGTTCACCCATACAAGTCTCCAAACAATTTTGACAGCTGTTCATGCAAAAATGGTACGTAAATATTCGAAAATCTGTAACTTTGGAAGGAATTTTCGGATCGATTTGGTGTCTTCGGCAAAGTTGTAGGTATTGAAAAAAGGGTACACGGAAAAATAAACCGATTTTTAAATTTACTTTTTTTTACAAAAAATCGATTATTTTAAATCCGTATTTTGAATATTTTCGATTATTTTATTTGGTTTATGGGACAACTGCCATTTTTGAGTCATAGAGAAAAAAATCGCCGACGAGTTTTGATTTTTTGTTAAATTAAATATACAATCGAAAAGTACAGAACATACTTTTGATAACAGCCACCGTTTTCAAGATATAGCAACTCAAAGGTTAATTTTAACTGAAAAAATCCCGTTTTCGTTTTTTAATGGTGTCCATGATTGTTCATTCCTGAACATATTTTTTTCGAAAAGTATAGAATTTTTGCCTTCCTCACGTTACTGAGGAAAGGCTATAAAATCACTCGAAAAATGAACTTCTCAATTAGACCTCCTAGACCCACCTTCATGTATACCTATCGACTCAGAATCAAATTCTGAGCAAATGTCTGTGTGTGTGGTGGGATGTTGATCAAAAAATTGTCACTCGATTATCTCGACATTGGCTGAACCGATTTTGTCCGTTTTGGCATCATTCTATCCGTCTTGAGGTCCCATAAGTCGCTATTAAAAATTATGCAGTTTAGTTAAGTACTTCAAAAGTTATGCTAAAAAAACGATTTTAGCAAAAGTCCGGGAGATTGTAAAAAGGGTGGTTTTTGTAAGAAAACCCGTCATGCTATACATTTTCAGAAAGGTATTCAAAAGACCTTTCCAACGCGTTCAAGACATTGAAGTTCCGACCATCCTATCAAAAGTTATAAGCACTTAAGTGTTATTTAAGCACTTTTTCGAGGCCGGATCTCAGATATTTTGATGAAAATGCTGTCCGGATCTCTCATGCGACCTATCGTTGGATAGGTATTCAAAAGACCTTTCCAACGCGTCCAAAAAATTGAAGATCTGACAACCCTATCCAAAGTTATAAGCACTTCAGAGTTATTTATGTACTTTTTGGAGGCTGGATCTCAGATTTTTTAAGGGCAATGCTGTCCGGATCTCTCAACGCGTCCAAAAAATTGAAGATCTTACAACCCTATCGAAAGTTATAAGCACTTCAGAGTTATTTATGTACTTTTTGGAGGCCGGATCTCAGATATGTTGATGAAAATGCTGTCCGGATCTCTCATGCGGCCTATCGTTGGATAGGTATTCAAAAGACCTTTCTAACGCGTCCAAAACATTGAAGATCTGACAACCCTATAAAAAGTTATAAGCACTTAAGTGTTATTTACGAACTTTTTTGCATTTTGGATAGCACCCTTTAAATTTGAGGAAGGCGCCAACCACTTAAGGGTGGATTAAGTAACGTTTTTTAATAAAACTAGCTCAGAAACAATGAAACTTGGACCTCTAGTTGCAAAAATACAGTGAATAAAATACAAACAAACAAGAAAACAAGAAGTTTTTTAAGTCTCAACTAAGCATGTCCTTTTTTTTTTAATGCCAATAACTCAGCAAATAATGGTCCAATTTTCAATGCTTAAAAATAAAAAACTTGTGAAATTTTATGATCTTTTCGAAAAAAATATTTTGAGAATTTGACTAACATTTGAAATATTTTTTTTTTTACTATTTTTTCTGAATAGTCCACGTCATACCTACAACTTTGCCGAAGACACCAATTCGATTTGAAAATTCATTCAAAGTATTGGTCTTAAAATATTCTCAACTAAAAGATTCTTTTAAAAACTTAAAGAAGTTTGAAAAACTGTTTATTAAAAAATTTGTTCTACTTACTCCGCCTATAGGCGGAGAGGATTAATTAATCGGTAATGGTAATCCAAAAATGGGTGCGTTCGACAGTTACCTCATTAATCTCAAACGCTTTTACCTCAATTCCATGCATGAAAACCCCTACGCTAAATCTCCTCTGTGCCATTCCGCCAGAATTCATCACTTTGAAACCGTTGATTTAACCCATCAACTCGTTGACCAGACCACCTTGAATAATTGGCCTTACTACCGCCACCATGACCACCACACCACCGCTCTTAAACCGGACAATCCGCTTGGGGAAAATTCCACCGGAAATGGATGACGTGACCATGTTTCGCCACTTGCGTCCCCGCCCCCAATAGGCTTAACGCTGAAAAACGACGTCCGAAAAACCGGGGGGCTTTTCCACCACTTACCCCCTTTTTTCCGCGAAAATCAAAATCGTATTATTGCCAATTTACGGTTATTATCCGTCGCGGAAAATTCGCCCAAAACCGACCTCCAGACCAGACCAGAACCCGGCCCGCGGGGCACATGTTTATGGTCATGTTTTCCGCGTGGCACGAGGATTTCCTGCGCTTTTCCCTTGTCGTTTGGGACACTTTTTGTGGCACTTTTTCCACACACACACTCACGTGGAATGACCAACAACGAAAAAAGCTGTAAGCTTATTGGGCTGATTTCCAGTGTCAAAGGCCTTTTGGGAAAACGTTTTTTTTTTGTCCCTCTATTCGAGGTGAAAAACTGTTCGACCTCCTAGGGGCGTTTTCCCAATGACGACAGGTTGTTAAAATTTCATGAAACAATTCTCCTTCGTTTTCGGTTTTCTCGATGATTCCCACCCCTTTGTGTTATTGGGCTCCGAATTCCACAACGTGCCAAATTATTTAGACCCAAATGAGGGCAGTTTTCGTTGTGTGTTGCGGTTACGATTTTTTAACCTTCGCTCGCAAGACGTTTTGGGAAATCGATTTTACGACGCGTAAACTCGTTCTCCTCTCGAAATAGATCGTAAAATGAAGACTAAAGTTTTGCCTTTTTTTCGCTCATCCCATTCTAGATTCAAGGGAAAACCACATTCGACAGGTCCCAGCGTCGTTAGGGTCAGTGTCGGCCGGGCAACGGGTTCGGGCTAAATGGTCAAATGGGAAAAATGTTGTTTAAAAATTAAAAACATGAGCGGACAGTGAGTGCTGGCAGTTTGACCGATTTGCATTATTTAGCAGGGAGTAGCGGTTACGGTGGGGTTGGCCGGTAATGAGCTACTAAAAAGAAAGTGGTAAGTTTTATAAGGGAGGGAGCGTGAATTATTTATAATTTGACAGTTTTTGAACAAAAAATACATTATCGGCTAAATTGCAAGCCAGAAATATTGTTTTGTACCTGAAGTCTTTTTTTGATGCTTTTATAGAATCATTACAAATGTTATACAAATTTATGTTTAAATATATTTACATATCCCATTCCCCAGAATAAACCATTTTCCAGTGTATCGCGCCGTCCACCTGATATCCTTCAAACACTGGAATTTCTTTTTTACGTCTTGAGTGAAAACGCGGGCACGATCACTTTTCCTAACTTTTTATTGAGAAAGTTTAACGAGTTACAAAAAGTCAAACACCAAAACTGACACTAAACTACTGAACTGAGAACACTGGGATTACCGAGAATTAACTGAGGGCAAAATTTGAACTACATACTGTGACTAACTTAACACCGAACTGAACTCCGAACTAAACTACATACTGAATACTGAACTCCGATCGAGATTTTTGATCGCCTTTTATAGTGTCCTCTTCGTTCATTTGAGGACTTTGAAGATCCCCATAATTCCTGGAATCTTTTGGGTTCGGATTTTCTTGCCGAGACCTTCTGACCAATCAATTAGCGGGTGAGGTAATTATCCCCTCCATGTCCTAATTGATTGGTCAACGAGTCAAAACCCGAAGTGTCGCATATTGTCCTTCTTCTCCCTTTCTCTATCTCTCTCTCTCCCTCTGGCATAAGCAAGTGAATTAGATTCGTTCTCCTATCGGCTAACGCATGGGCCATCTGTTTTTGGCGCGTGTGAAAACCCGAGCGCACAAACGACATCGCCTCAGCCGGCCCTTCGTTTGATCTTGAAAAGAGAACTGTGAAGTTATGCTAACTGGGCCAAGTTCCCCTGGGGGTAATTTGGCTGTAGACTAATTATGATTTGAGCGACTTCACGGTTCTCTTTAATTTCACCACTGGATGAAATCTCCTCATCATGGATCAAAGTCCAATCGCACATTATTGCGTCGGGGATTTCATCTAAGGTGAAAAAAAGATGTGGGTCGCTACATACCCCCACACTTCCCAGCTAGATGTTCATCTAGAATAGGTGATCATCTACTGTCAGTTGATTGTTGGTTTCAAGGATGGTTCGATATAATGTTTCTTAGGATGCAATGTTTTGTTCCTTTATGATCTTATTTTTCTGTTAACAACTTGTGTTACAATAGATTGATTCTGCTGTTCTACAATTAAGAAGTGGAGAGAGATTTATCAAAAAGCTAAACTTTTTTTTTTCTATCCTTGGTGTTTTGATATTGGTAATTTTTGTGTACCGCTCGTAGGCTGCTTCGTCTGATGTCCGTATACCTCCGCAGTGAGTACTCGTCTTCTGGGATTGACTTGCAAACTCTTTGGCAGGTGTGGAGATGATGACCATAGTTGGTTTCGCGCTGTTGGCCTCTCATCCTTCATTTTGGTGTATCTTCTTTGGTTTGTTTGCGTAGTTCACTTATTTACTATTTTTATTTATTTTTTTATTATGCATACCAGTTCAGTTGTAATAATGATCATGGAATGTTTTTTTGTCTTTTATTTTCTTCGCGACAGACGGAAATTATAAATGTGAGTTTGATTTGAATTAAGTTCTTTGGTTTATCTTATTGTGCTTCAACTTGTGCAATGCTTAGCCTCTAAATATGTTGATTATCATTTTTGATTATATAATTTTTTTTTGAATTCTTTTTTTTTCTTTCAGCGTTATTTTTTTTTGTGTATGCTTCTCAGGTCTTAGCACTTTGTCATCAGAAACCTTGATCCGAGACTTGTTTTCTACTCATGTTCGTGGCCTTTTATTTCTTAAATGTTCATAATTTTATGATCATTTTATTGGCTACTTTTGGTTATGAGGAAATTGTGCATTTTGTTCTGAGAGTTTTGCATATTTTAGTTCGCTGAAAATGAGAAACATATTTGCATTCGCATTGACACTGCAAAAGTATTAAGCTTTTATAATTAGATTTATGTTATAAGATCAAACTCGTACTTATAACCTCTTAATTTTGGTAGTAGATTTTTACTGACAATTACTAGCATGGAATAATTTTCAACTGAACTGTGGCATTAAAGAAATGTAAATATCCTTAGAAAAACTGAATATAAGTAGTTATTGTTTAATATATATTTTAAATGAACATAATTTATATTACGAGATAAAAGTTTTCTTTTTACATTTTTTTATAATCTGATTACATTTTTTTTTTCGAATGTTCATTTTGCGTGTAACTTGGCACATGTAAGTTATAATAATGGTTGAACATATATTCGAATCGATTATCTGTAATTCAATAACAATTTTATAATGTTTTTGTTTTCATTGTTTGATTTATTTGAGAATTACAATATTTGGTTTGATCTAGTTTCTTTGAATGTATCATTTCAGAAAGGTTTAATAATATAATATTTTGAATGAATTTCATCGAGTACAAATAAATTTCCGTTTGTGATTCTTTGTATATAATTGTTTAAAATTTTCCTTGATATATTTTTTTTGTTTTTTTTTTCAACACATTGTGATCAACAGTTAAAATTTGATATATAACGCAAAATAGAAAATTATTTTATAATACATATAAAACAATTTTATATTGTTTGAAGGCAATGTTATTTTATGTTTAGTATGTTTATCATCTTATTAGTTCAAAAGTTTTTTTTTCATGCAAAATTAATATGTTATTATTTTAATGTTTGTTAAAATTCTGTTTGTTAATATTTTATGTTTGTCCTGATAGTTTTATTTAATTTTTGTTGATTTCTCTCGCCTCATCGTCTTCATCTTCGTAGATTTCATCTCATCCTTTTCGCCTTCTTCTGAGGAGTTGTCGCTAGATTCGTTCGATAAAATAGTAACCGCTGTGTCCTGTGATTCCTCGTCAGATTCTCTAATTGCATCCGTTAGTAAGTTCTGGTTATTGATTGTTAGGTTATTATGGTCGCTATTTTTGTCCGCCTGAAAAGCATTAGTAGCATGCGAATCTTCTGATGATGTGTCAGTGTAAATTTAAATGTCAAACTGAAACATATAAGTATGTTCCGTTAAAAACCGATTTCAATTTACGATTAGTCCATATATTGGCTGTTCAATGCATCATTTATATATTTAAAAACTTTTTAATTCAATCGCGACAAATTCGAGAGGGAAATCCATCACATTTAATATTTATATTTATTAAGTTGAAAGTAATTACTTGTAGATTGAAATCGTTTTTTAAATCGAGAAAACTTTTCCCGTATTGTGGTTGCGCACATTCTGCAAAAACTTAGGTTATTGAAAATGCGCAACCTCTCTTTTTTAGTAGCCATATTTTGTCGTAGTCAAAGTCCTGTCTATCACCAAAAAAAAATGCTATTAACTGTAGAATGTATCCGGATTTTGTTTATACAAAATCTTATCTTCCCCTTTCCTTTCGAAGGTGGGACTGAATCTGTTGGAAAAGAAAAATAGTTATTAATAAATGTGACAAAAATGTGTTCTATACCACCACTTGATAATTGAATCAAAACCACACTCTTTTGAAACATGCTGGGGTGCACCTCCTTGTCCATACAGCGTCAATCATGCAATCGCAGTCATTCGATTCGTACATACTTGTTTAGACCTTTTGTTATTTGGCTCGCATTTTTATTATTCTTGTTAGTTTTTATGTCTTTTTTTTGCGTTAGTTAGGCCGTTTGGTAATTATTATTGTTCTCAACTTTTGGGTTTTTATTTTCTGATCCATTGATTTCCGTAAAGTTGGTCTAATTCTAATTAAATCGTTCTAGTTTCCTACACTTCATTTTTTTTTTATTTTTCGCTTAAATGATATTTGTTCCAAAATGCAATGTCTCCTTTGAATTGAGACATTTTTCTTTTACAAATCGTTGAATTATTTTATGTTTATGAAACATATTTAATATTTTCAATTAGTTGATAAAATTTAAAATTTACGATCATTTTTTTTTTCAATAATTAATTTGTGAACTGGCTAAAATTTAATTCTTAACGATTATTTATTAAGAATAGTTTATGTGTGAACTGGCTAAACTTTAAATCTTAACGATTATTTATTAAGAAT
This sequence comes from Culex pipiens pallens, assembly GCF_016801865.2. Taxonomy (NCBI): domain Eukaryota; kingdom Metazoa; phylum Arthropoda; class Insecta; order Diptera; family Culicidae; genus Culex; species Culex pipiens. Next base: position 27,406,581 of record NC_068938.1, read on the forward strand.
AGTTTATGTGTGAACTGGCTAAACTTTAAATCTTAACGATTATTTATTAAGAATAGTTTATGTGTGAACTGGCTAAACTTTAAATCTTAACGATTATTTATTAAGAATAGTTTATGTGTGAACTGGCCAGTTCTATATACATTTTAAATATTAAAACCGTGTAATTTGAAACTATCGTGCTATGAGAAGAATATAATGTTGATTTGATAGAAGAATGTTGATATCTTCTAATATTTTGTTTATGCAGTATAATGCTTCGCGTTTCATATTCTCATAAGAATTTTCATCCAAAATTATTTCCTGCAGCATTGAGATTGTGTTTAATAATATATTTTTAGCAATTATTTGATCAGTAACTTTGTAATGCGACCAACATTGTTTGTTGAAGAATGGTTTTCTTGGCTTTTCATATTATATATTACTTAGATTTGACAATAATTTTTGTCTATATGTTTTCTTAAAATTGAGATCCGGATCCGTTATTTTTTTCTGAAATTCAAAATAGATATCAGATATTATTGTCATACTTGGAAAACTTTTTATTGTTTATAATTTTATTGAATAAGCAAAATTTCTTTTTTATTGAATTATAAATATTTGATCAATATCCTTTTTCCATCCACAATTCTTTGAAAGTATTTATTTTGAGCGTTACATGGCGCTTAAATTCGTTTACAATTTTTTGTTTCTTGTTGTGTATACTTCATTGATCTTGGTTAATTTTTAGATTGAATTATTTATTTATTTTTTTTTTATCTCTTTTAATGACCATTTATTCATGTTTTCCAAAAACAGTACAAGAATGCGAAACATTTCCAACTTTCAATTGCTTTTGTTTTTCTTTCCTTGAGACAAAAACACATTCTTGAGTCTGTTTGAATTTTTGAAGCTCAATTGGAATTGCTTAAGGAAAATGTTAGCACAAAACTATTCAGAATACTTTAAACTGAAATAGTCCCCTCTACATCCGATGGCTTCGTTCTAGCCTTTCTTTTTCGTTTGTGAGGAGGCGCGTATAAATCTTCAAAGCTTTTAATCCAATTTAGCCAGAAAAATATCTATTTGGAGGTCAAGAATTATATTTCCATCCGTTATCCATCTAAAAATATCAATGCTTTCCCTATGATTCGCATTCCAGCCCTATGGATTTGAAAAAAAATATTAACGGTGTTTTAAATCAACCGAAAAATGAACACAAGAAATACCAAATATTCGTATAAAGATTAGATGCTTTGATCTTTAATAAACCTCGCTTCTTTTCGATTTTCTTATTATTATTATTTTTTTTGTTTAAATTTTTTTGATCTTTCAACCAAGTTAGCTTGAGGGTGATATGCACTAGTGCAGATCTTTTTAATCTTTAAGAGCTTGCAAACATTCTTCATGAGGCTGCTCATAAAATTTGCACCTTGATCGGTTACCACCTCCAAAGGGCAACCGTATCTGCAAATAAAATAATCGACAAATGTTCTTGCTACAGTTTCACTTTCTTGATCTGGCATCGGAGCAACAGTTAAAAATCTTGTTAGATCATCTTGTATGACAAGACCATATCTATTATTATCTTCAGATTGTACAAGAATTATAATATCCATATAAATTTTCTGAAAAGGTTCCGATGAAGTTGTTGTTATTTTCATCGGTATTTTATTTGTCGGCCATATTTTATTCTTTTGACATGATTCGCATTGACGCACATAATTTTCAACGTCTCTTTTCATGTTATCCCATTTAAAAAGTGGGCTTATTCTTTTAAGCATTCTTTTTCCACCAACATGACCTCCCAAAGGAGCATCATGGAATTCTTTCAATACCGTTTCCCTATCTTCTACCTTAACAAAAATTCTTTCCTCTTCAGACGCATACAATGTGAAAAACTTTTCAAATTTGTTTGCGAAAAATCTTAAAATATTGATTTCCGGAAAACGTTGTAAGTTTCTGAAAGAAATTATTTGTATGTTTTCTGCGGATTTCGCAAAATTCGGACATTTTGTAAAACCTTCTAAAAATCCATCGAAAAGTTCTTCTATATTAATAGTCGAACGTTTGGAACCATTTAAAATTATACCCCATATTTTATGCATGGGAAATGAAAAAGTTTTTCCGTCTAAATAATCTTTCATCCCGTGTGGTAAATCGATCAATTGACTCAATTCTTTAAAAGCAGTTTTACTGTTGATTATTACAAACGTTCCATCTATTGAATCAAAATCAATCATTGTTTTTGAAAATTTAAGTAATTTAAAATCTAACTCATCATTGTTTTGAGCATCGAAAAAATCGTCCAAGCTAAATTGTTTACTCGAAACATCAATTGTCTCATCTTCAATATCCATTGCTTGCAAAGAATCAATGGTTGTATTTAAATCTTCACCATCATCATCATGAAATAACTTGTTAGTTTGATTTTCATTATCATCAATCGATTTATTGTGATTAGAATTGTTAATAATGTTATTTGGAGAATTTGTTTGTTGGCGTCTTTGTTATCTGGTCACAACAGCTACAATGTTATTACTTAAATTTTCTGAAATCTTTTCAGTGTTATGAATTTTAATTTCTTCGTGTTGCATTCGAGATAAAAAATCTGCAACAATATTCTCTTTCCCTTGTTTATATCTAATTTCACATCCAATGCCTTGGATTTTTAATCTTAATTTGGAAAGAGTAGGAGAAGTTTCTTTTAGTCTCCATAATGCAATTAACGGCCTGTGGTCCGTATAAACAATGAAATGTTGGTTGAATATATAATGCTTAAAATATTCAATCGCCCATACAATTGCGAGAAGTTCCTTTTCAATTATAAAGTATCTCTTCTCTGAATGACTTAATGCTCTACTAGCAAACGCTATTGGGTGATCATTTGTTTTTTCATTTGATAGTACAGCTCCGATTGCATAGTCACTTGCGTCGGTTGTAATAACAAAAGTATCTTTGAAATTTGGTCGAACTAAAATTGGTTCTGAAATTAAACAATTTTTCAGGACATTAAACGCATCTTCACATTCTTTTGTCCAAATAAACTTCGTATCTTTCTTAAGAAGATTGTTCAAATGTTTTCTTTTATCCGCCATATTTGGAATAAATTTTCCATAAAAATTTACTGTTCCTAAAAACGACCGAACATCTCGTATTGTTTGTGGACGTTTCATATTTTTGATTGTTTTAATATTCTCATCTGTAGGCCTTATACCGTTTTCATCAATTATGTGTCCAAGGTACTTAATTTCTTTTTTAAGAAAATTGCATTTTTCTGGTTCAACTTTTAAATTATTTTTTCTTAAAGCTTCCAAAATTTTGCATAAATTTAAATTATGTTCTTCTATTGTTGTACCAAAAACAACTATATCATCTAAATACACAAACGCTTTTACTGGTTGTATTTCATATAAAATAGTATTCATTAGCTTTTGGAATGTTGAAGGGCTATTTTTAAGACCCATCGGCATTCTTGTAAATTCATAATGTCCTTTTGATGTCGAAAATGCAGTTTTTGCAGCATCTCGAGAATCAATCGGAATTTGATAAAATCCCGATTTAAGATCAATTGAAGAGAAAAATTTGCTATTACCAATGTTGTCTAAAATTTCATTAATTAACGGTATTGGATACACAAATGGTTTTGTAATTAAGTTAAGCGCTCGGAAATCTACTACAATTCTGTAGCGCTTGTTTCCATTTGCATCACATTTTTTTGGTACGCACAAAACTGGTGCATTCCAAGGACTTTTACTTGGCTTAATAATGCCCAATTTTAACATTTCTGCAATTTGCTCATCAATATGGCTTTTTGTGGACTCTGGCATTCTATATTGCCTTTTGTTTATAGGTATATTAGTTGTTGTTTCAATTTCGTGCATAGCCGCTCTTGAATATGTTAATTCGTCACCTTCCAGAAAAAATATGTGATTAAATTTCTGTATAATTGATTTTATATCTCTATAAGATCCATTTGTTAGATGGTCTAATTTGATAATATTCAGTAGCTGTTCCATTCTCTCACAACCTCTAACCTTTTTAAATTGTTTATATTCGATTACGTCGCAATCACGATCAGTATCTAAATCGAGTTCTTGTGATGTCACCTCTTCTTGGTACTCAGTATCTAAGAAAGGCGCTTCATTGTAATTATTTATTGGTTGTTCAGCTTCTTTCACTTCATTTCTTCGATTTTGGTAAAAACGAGGATTATTTTCGTAACAATTTGCAATAGTGTTGGTTTTTCTATCATGGACATTTTCATTATCATTCGTGTTGTTGCACGTTTTTAGAACCAAAAATTCAAAATTTTCACTTATAAATAAAGTATGCTTTTTAAGAAAATCTGCACCAATAATACCAGGCACAGGTAAATTTTTCATGACACTGAATTTAGTTATAAAGATTGTGTTTCCCACTAATAAATGTACCATAACTGTACCAATCGAATGAGTAACACTTTCTGAAATTGTTGAAAGAGTAACTTTTTCATGGTTATTAAAAACTGAATAACCCATTGAGTTTAAAACGTTTTTCCTAATTAAGTTCGTGCATGCTCCTGTGTCTAGTAAAAATTTTACTTTATGACGTGGAGTTTTCGAAGACGCAATTCTTATTCGAAATTGGTAGTTTGGTGTAAGGATAATCGGAATAGTTTCGTGTGGGGGGTTATATTCTAGGAAGTTTTCAATTTTTCTTGCAAAAATTCTACCATTTTTCTGATTTGTGTTTTGACTTAAATTTGTGTTTGCTTCAAATAAATGTTTATTCGTTTGGTATGATTGGTTGTAGAATTTTTGAAAACCCCCAGTTATTAGTTTTTTGGATAGCGATTATCTTGGTTACTATTGGTGTTGTTATTGTTGTATCTATTATTTTGATAATTTTCGGAACGTTGGCGGTTCTGATTATGATATCTTGGTATTTGTTGAATTCGGTTTTGTTGTGAATTTGGGAATCTATTTCTTGTTTCATTAATTTGTGGTTGATAGTTTCTTTGGCCCATTCTTTCTGGATAATTTCTTGAAATGTTGTTAGATAGTGATTGCTGGTTTGCTTTTGGTTGTTGTTGATAATTATTATAGTTTCTATTATAGTTTTCCTGGTACTGATTCTGTCTAATATATTGGTTTGTGTTTGTTTGGTGAGTTGGTCTTTGATTATTTCTATTATTTGGTAGATAATTATGGTTTCTGTTCCAATTCGTTGCAATATCGGGACGTGTATCATTCCATCTTGAAAAATTTCTATAAGCGGAATTATTTGATTGTTTTTGAAAATTGTATTTTGAAACTTTACATGCTTGTAAACGTCTCTCGATGTCATCAATTTGTTCACATTCTATGAACTCCTGATCCAAATAATCCAGAAGTTCAGTAAAATTTTTGTCTCTTTGCGTCTTGGCTAACTGTTTTAAATTGCAATTTTTCAAACCACCCAGAAAGTGGATTTTTAAACTTCTCCTAGCAAATTGTCCGTCAATATTATCTTTCTGTTCGATGATTGAAATTTCATTCAAAATATTCAAAGCTCTTTTTTTATAATTTTTAAAATTTTCATTTTGACCTTGCTCTAATGTTTCAATTTTCTGTAGAATATTTTCAACAGATGAAACAGAGGAAAATTCTTTAATCAAATTTTCCCTTGTTTCGGCCCAATTTTTGCCGCGAATTTTATTTGTCCTATCAAGTGCTCTGCCTTTTAATTTCATGAGCACCACATTAATCAACGATGCTTCGTCCACCCCATAGGGTAATTGTGAAGCAAATTGATCAATTTGAAATAAAAAAGGATCTAGTTCATTTATTGCTCCATGAAAATCAGGAATACATTGAATTGCCAATTTCATGGGAAAATTAAAAATTTGAATTTCATGATAGTTTTTGTTACCAAGTATTGTTTGGACTTTATTTGTATTCTCTTGGATAATAATTTTGGATGGTTTTTTATTTTGGTTTTGAGTAACGTTATTTTTGATTAATTTCTTCTCAGCCTCTTTTAAAAATTCATAAGCTTCATCAGCTTTTTCCAAAAATCTGTTTTGGCCGATTAGTATATTTTTGAAATATTCAGAATTTACTTTGGTTTTAATTTCTTCGACAAGCCTGTTATAATTTTTACAGTTGTCTTTAAATGTATCAATTTTATCACTGACCCACTCCAAGTTGGAAAGTTGATCAGATAATTTTAAATCTTTTATTTCGTCGTCTGTTGATCTTTCAATTAGTACCAAAACTTTTTCTTCTTCAGCCGTGTTAGTATTATTAGTTTTTGATTTTTTATCATTATCATCCTTAACGTCTGAATTTGTTTCATGTTTTGGATTTTTCAAAATATCCAAAGCTTTTTCCACTTTTTCGCGAACTCTATTGTGATTTGAATCAATTATCTTTGAAATTTCCGCACTGCTCTTACTTTTCTTATTTCGTACAAGTGCTTCATATTGTTGAAAATAATCATTAAATAATTCAATTTTGTCGAGAGTATTTTGTTCGCTCCTAGGTTTATTGATGCTTTTCTTCAAGTTCGAAAGCTCTGCATCAATGTATGCTTCAAGATGTTCCATTTTTGATTTCCTTTTTTTTTTTTATTGAAGAGAAATGAATAAAAAATTCAATCTGATAAACGTGTACTTTTAAGATTATTTTTTTTTTCACTTACTTTTTCTTTTCTTGTTGAGTGTTGGTTTTTGTTTATTTCATTATTATTTTTCTGAGAATTTGGATTAGTAATTTCACTTTTCGGATTAAACCTTCGCTTACCACTGGTGGGGGCTAGGGTTTCTGAATTAGTAGGCGAAATCTCGTTTACTGGTTTGATATTTGTCTTTAATATTATGATTTGATTGATTGGTTTAGTGTTTCACTATTTCGGATTGAACTTTCGCTTACCACTGGTGGGGGCTAGAGTTCCTGAATTAGTATGCGAATCGCGGTTATTATTTTATTATTTTTCTTGTACTGTATATTTTTAAGGGGTTTGATCTGTTTGGTTTAGTAAAATATTTTTGTGATATTCGAACTTTCGCTTACCGCTGGTGGGGGCTAGAGTTCCTGAATTAGTAGGCGAATCACGGTTATTTTTTTTTTTATTAATGTAGTTAATCACTCATTTTTCTTTTAATTTTTAATTTTTGATTTAGTAGGCACTTTTGTGATATTTGAACTGTTGCTTACCGCGGGTGGGGGCTTCAGTCCGTTGGTTAGTAAACGATGTCGCGTTTAAATTTCGATTTTATTTTTATTTTTCAGTTTTGAAATTTTGGTTTAGTATGCACTTTTGTGATATTTGAACTGTTGCTTACCGCGGGTGGGGGCTTCAGTCCGTTGGTTAGTAAACGATTTCACGTTTAAAATTATTGTTTTTTTTCACTTTGCTTTTTTCTTTGCGATTTTTCAATACTCAATAAGAAAATTTTATTTTTGTACACTTTTTATTCTCTTTCTTTTTCAATAAAGCAAAATTAATGAAACACTTTTTTTTTAATGAAAATGTTTTGGAAAAAGACAATATCAGAATAATGTAAAAATAGATTCTAATATTAAAAAAAAATGGTTCAGACGATTGTTCAAAGTTGATTAGTTGCATTAATTAGTTAAAATTGTAAAAGTACTTACCAAATTTTCATGTCGGCACTGGTTTTTTCTTCCAATCCAAGATGGCGTCTCCTTCCGTTCTTGGAATTTTGCTGTCACCACTGTATCGCGCCGTCCACCCGATATTCTTCAAACACTGGAATTTCTTTTTGATTTAGAGTGAAAAACGCGGGCACGATCACTTTTCCTAACTTTTTATTGAGAAAGTTTAACGAGTTACAAAAAGTCAAACACCAAAACTGACACTAAACTACTGAACTGAGAACACTGGGATTACCGAGAATTAACTGAGGGCAAAATTTGAACTACATACTGTGACTAACTTAACACCGAACTGAACTCCGAACTAAACTACATACTGAATACTCAACTCCGATCGAGATTTTCGATCGCCTTTTATAGTGTCCTCTTCGTTCATTTGAGGACTTTGAAGATCCCCATAATTCCTGGAATCTTTTGGGTTCGGATTTTCTTGCCGAGACCTTCTGACCAATCAATTAGCGGGTGAGGTAATTATCCCCTCCATGTCCTAATTGATTGGTCAACGAGTCAAAACCCGAAGTGTCGCATATTGTCCTTCTTCTCCCTTTCTCTATCTCTCTCTCTCCCTCTGGCATAAGCAAGTGAATTAGATTCGTTCTCCTATCGGCTAACGCATGGGCCATCTGTTTTTGGCGCGTGTGAAAACCCGAGCGCACAAACGACATCGCCTCAGCCGGCCCTTCGTTTGATCTTGAAAAGAGAACTGTGAAGTTATGCTAACTGGGCCAAGTTCCCCTGGGGGTAATTTGGCTGTAGACTAATTATGATTTGAGCGACTTCACGGTTCTCTTTAATTTCACCACTGGATGAAATCTCCTCATCATGGATCAAAGTCCAATCGCACATTATTGCGTCGGGGATTTCATCTAAGGTGAAAAAAAAGATGTGGGTCGCTACACCAGAATTCCATTCCACAGAAATCCTTTCGCCAAACAAAAACAAAAACAAAAACAAAAACAAAAACAAAAACAAAAACAAAAACACAAAAACAAAAACAAAAACAAAAACAAAAACAAAAACAAAAACAAAAACAAAAACAAAAACAAAAACAAAAACAAAAACAAAAACAAAAACAAAAACAAAAACAAAAACAAAAACAAAAACAAAAACAAAAACAAAAACAAAAACAAAAACAAAAACAAAAACAAAAACAAAAACAAAAACAAAAACAAAAACAAAAACAAAAACAAAAACAAAAACAAAAACAAAAACAAAAACAAAAACAAAAACAAAAACAAAAACAAAAACAAAAACAAAACAAAAACAAAAACAAAAACAAAAACAAAAACAAAAACAAAAACAAAAACAAAAACAAAAACAAAAACAAAAACAAAAACAAAAACAAAAACAAAAACAAAAACAAAAACAAAAACAAAAACAAAAACAAAAACAAAAACAAAAACAAAAACAAAAACAAAAACAAAAACAAAAACAAAAACAAAAACAAAAACAAAAACAAAAACAAAAACAAAAACAAAAACAAAAACAAAAACAAAAACAAAAACAAAAACAAAAACAAAAACAAAAACAAAAACAAAAACAAAAACAAAAACAAAAACAAAAACAAAAACAAAAACAAAAACAAAAACAAAAACAAAAACAAAAACAAAAACAAAAACAAAAACAAAAACAAAAACAAAAACAAAAACAAAAAACAAAAACAAAAACAAAAACAAAAACAAAAACAAAAACAAAAACAAAAACAAAAACAAAAACAAAAACAAAAACAAAAACAAAAACAAAAACAAAAACAAAAACAAAAACAAAAACAAAAACAAAAACAAAAACAAAAACAAAAACAAAACCAAAAACAAAAACAAAAACAAAAACAAAAACAAAAACAAAAACAAAAACAAAAACAAAAACAAAAACAAAAACAAAAACAAAAACAAAAACAAAAACAAAAACAAAAACAAAAACAAAAACAAAAACAAAAACAAAAACAAAAACAAAAACAAAAACAAAAACAAAAACAAAAACAAAAACAAAAACAAAAACAAAAACAAAAACAAAAACAAAAACAAAAACAAAAACAAAAACAAAAACAAAAACAAAAACAAAAACAAAAACAAAAACAAAAACAAAAACAAAAACAAAAACAAAAACAAAAACAAAAACAAAAACAAAAACAAAAACAAAAACAAAAACAAAAACAAAAACAAAAACAAAAACAAAAACAAAAACAAAAACAAAAACAAAAACAAAAACAAAAACAAAAACAAAAACAAAAACAAAAACAAAAACAAAAACAAAAACAAAACCATCAATACTTAAGTCTAAATAACTAAGATTACCCCAGAACCATTTCTACTTCAATCCAAGCTAATCTTTGAAACATCGCCATTTGTGTAATCCGGATCGACCTTCTCCCTAAAACCGGGATGCATCCATCCAGTAAAAGCTCATCCAAACGGCTATCCGTCGCCGTCGTCATCGTTTCGAAACAAGGAAACTATGTTGCTCCAATTACCCCGGCAAATCACCGCTGCTGTGAAGATAATAAAAGTGCACCAACGAACCCACGAGTGCAACAAAGTTTAGCCGCGGATCATACCTGGTCACTTGGCTCTCCGGCTCATCCGGATCGACCAGTGCAGATATGCCGCGACCGAAGAATACACGTAATCCCTACTAATGGACGTTTCAATCAGGCGCCAGCATCTCAAAAAAAAACTAGGATCTCTACAAAACCATGGTGACGTCCACGGAAAAAAAAACCGGACACCGAAGAAGTCCCGGCGAACAAAATCTCGAAATAAGCATTATAAATTAAACTTGTTCAATTTGCCAGCTTGTTGAGCACCACCCACCGGAGTGAGAGAACCTGGAGTGTAGTTGGAAGTTGCAACTGGAAGAAAAACGGCGGAAACAGATGAGGTCTCCGCGTGGAAGCTTTTGAAGTTTGCAGCGCGCCGGGAATCCCCAGCGTGCGCTTCTTTTTGTTGAGTTTTTCTTTTGGTGAAACTTAACAATGAAACAAGGGAAGGCTGGACAGTGGGATTTATTTTGAATGTTTATGGTTAAGCGATTTAAATAAGTGTTTAAATTTTCTCATTTTTTGTGATAATTTTCGCTCCAAACATTCAAAAAATTAACAAATATTGAATTGATTTAAAATCTTTTAAAATTTTCATAAATTTTTCACAGCTAAAATCTTAGGGTAGGAGTTAAAACGAGCTGGCCCGGGTAATGAATGGATAGAAACATTAAAAGAGTCGTAACTTCCCGAGGAGGAGGTGGCGGTTGGGGCACAATTGCATACAACACTACTGGAAAACTATTCTTATTTCATTTGTTTTCATCCCGCCTGGCTGTCCTTTTTTTTCGCTGGAGCAACAGCGATGGAACAGGAGTTTATATAATTGTGTTCTGTTTGCAGCCTGGAGGGTCCACTGAGGTGGGTAACGGGTTGTATGGAAAAATAGGGGAGAGGGGTCAATTTGTCATCATTGTTTCGTCCGTACAAGTTTCCCTAAAAATTTAAAAGATTCCATTACTTACTTAACATTTTGAATCTCTGCCATTTTTAAGCCAATCCGGTTAAGGTTTATGGGTCGCTGAGAACGTTAAAGTTAGTAAAAAAAATATTTTCATGCAAAAATGGCTTTTTTAAATCGCTAATAAATTTTCAGGATCAACTCGGATCGCTTTGCACTCTTCGACTAAATTGTAAAGCGTTTAATTTCACATAAGAATCTCACTCTTTACCAAATTTACATTTTTTTCCAAATTTAGCCTTACTTCATATTTTTTTCAAAAAATCACATACAAACTTCAAATTTCAACCTTGACCGATTTCGCTAAAAATTTGCACATATGCTAAATTTTGCCAAAAAAATCGAGCCCAGGATTTTCCAAAATTTCCCTTTTTCATTGTCACTCATACAAAATGTTTACCTAAATATTTTAAAAATTCTAACTTGAGAACGGAATTTCTGATCAACTTTATGTCTTCAGCAAAGTGGTGCCTATCTAAGGGGTCGTCCATAAACCACTTGGACACATATATTTTGAAAATTCATTAATTTGTTCAATTATAAATTAAATAGATTTTTTTTTATAAATTTGTTCAATTTATATCCCTTTCCCTTAACATAACAAAACTACACAAAACAGTGCTTACACTCAGCTGGTGTCTTTTTACGAAGAGAGCGAAGCTTTGTCCGATACAAAAACTCTTATTTTATTACGGCTGAAGGTGTGTTGCACTTTTTATTTGTAGCTGCAATGGGATTCCCAAGAAGAGAACGAGAAGGACCTTAATTAGTACTAGTGAGAGAGAAAGAGGTTGGTTGGCTGGTTGGTCCCATAAAAGTAAACATGATTCTTTTTCCTACGGAAGATCTTAAAGAACTCAGACTTCATTGTTCCCGGGGATGTGCAGCTTAGCAGTAGTTTGTGTTTGTGTTACTTTTTTTATGCGAAATGAAATCTGGGAAATAATTAGTTCATCCCGGCAGGGAGTTCGTTCTGCGATCAGAGAATACAGTCATTTATTTCTATATAAAAATTTCAAATTTCGAAATCAACACTTGAACCACTTGCTCTCCAGTGGACTGGGCGCCCCCACCGTAAAGTTCGTCAAACTCAGCCGATAAAACTCGCGCCCCTTGAAGAAGTAAAACTGCCTGTCCGTGTGGTGCAACGCCGCGTCCATGTTAACCGGCATGTTCCGGAAGTCGTACACCAACCGCGGAAAGTGGCCGCTCACCTGGGGTCGTTTGGCTGGGTTGTAGAACCAGTACTGATTCCGCCGGATCGCCACGATACTACCGGCTTTGGTCACGTACGCCGCGTCCAGGTTGTTGGGCAACCCCGGAAGTTCACCGGCGATCGCGCGCGGATATCCCGCTTCCAGTTGATCGTCCGCATAGACCCAAACGCGACTTCCCTTGAAGAAGAAGGTATGTCGGCCACCGCGGTACGTGAACGCTGCATCGATATTCGCTGGAAGTCGTGGCCATTTGGTGGAGATTCGACGACCGGCGGGGTTCTGTTGGCTCAGATCGTAGTAATAGTTACCCGCCAGGACGAAGGTTTCTCCGGAAGCGTCGTTTACGATCGTGTCGATCTTGTCCAGCGAGCAGAGTCGTGGAGTAGATTCCACTGGTAATACAGTTGTAGTTCTGGGAGATTGCTTGATGGTTGGTCGCACTCCATACAGCGCTTGAAGCGCTCGTTGATCTTCAACCGGGATCTCCATGTGGTATCGAATGTGAAGAGGAAACATGATCGAGGACTGCGACATGACATGGTCCAACCCTAGCGAGTGACCAATCTCGTGCATCGAGGCACTCAGAAACTCGTCCGGAGTATAACTCTTCGCACTATTGTAATGGACATCACCAATCTCCGGAAAGAACGCATGCGCCACAGTAGTACTCTTCAGAAACCGACACGAAAATCCCATCCGATCCCGATGGTCTGGTGCCTCGTCACTCACAAAGATGTCGGCGTCACCTTGGCTGACCTCAACGATGTCCAAATTTGCGTGTTTGCTCCACTCACCAAACGCTTGTCCGATAAGCTTTCTTGCTTCCGCAGGCTCCAAGCTCGCCGGGAAACTGTTGATCTTGTACGTAATCACCGGTTTGGTCCACTTCTCCGAGTCCGCGTTCAGCTCGGAAACTCCGCACTTTGGAGCTGCGATCAGCCGTCTCGTATCATCGTCCAATTGCCCAGATTCTGGCAACTGGAACTTTTTCTGAAACCTCACCAACGCAATCTTCCTCGGATCACCCCCGACTTGATCTAACCTCGTCACAACATCATCAGCTGTCTGGTTCAGGAAGCCCAACTCTACAAGGAATGCCGCCGCTTCCTGGTCCGTAACTTCCGGCGCAGGTCTGGGGTCCAGCGGAAGGGCATCGTTTTTTTCTACGCTATTGCGTTGCAGGTATTCCGGCTTGATCACGGTGTCCGGATCGATGTAAACTGGAACGCCGAGCGTACGTTGGATTGATGAAATTTGAAGCACTGTGAGGACCGCTAGCAACGCGATCATTATGCTGCAAAGTACTGATACTGACTGACTGAGGTTTTGTTTGGGAATTTACGCGTTCATCTTAATCAGCAGGAGATAAGAGAGTTGTTTTGTTTTATATTATTTATTTATTTTCACTATAGCATCATACAGATTCGAATGTCCGCAAATTTGGCAACATTTCAGCACCCCAACCACACATTGGGTTCCTCCTCCCAGGTTCCGTCGTCCTGAAATACGTACACGTCCTGTCCTTTGAACACCATCATCGAGCTTTCGGTATCCAGCGCTGCATCCAACTTGTCCGGCAGATTCAGCGACTCCACCGAACCCTTCGACACGCGTTCAGCCTTCTTCTGCGAAACATCATAGATCCAGTACTTGCCACCTTTGAACGCATACAAGTCCCCCTCTCCATCGACCAGGACGGCATCGATGTTGCTGGGAATTCCCGGGAATGCCTTACTGATCAACCGTGGATATCCGGACTCCAGTCGGGTGCCCTTAAAGCGCCACACCTTATCACCCTTGAAGAAGTAACTCTTCTCGTCAATGTACCGAACCGCTGCGTCAATGTTCCCTGGCAGCCCTGGCCACTTGGACGAGATCAGCCTGCCCTTGGGTCTGTTTTCACCAAGATCGTAGTAGTATTCCCCGACAAACAGATACCGATTCCCGTCGGCATCGTCAATCCCAGCATCGATCTTGCTCAAAGTGCACAGCTTGGGACCAATTTTACGCACCATTCGACCCTCCCTCCTGGAACCGTAAATCTCCTGAATACGCTCCACGTCGATCGGTTGCGGTTCCGTAAACTGGTTGCTCTCCGTCGGATGCATCAGCGAGGCCTTCGAGTTGATGTGCTCCAGCCCGAGAGCGTGACCAATCTCGTGCAACGCCGTATCCATAAAGTCCTCCAGCTTGATGTCGTCATCTTCGAAAAAGTACTTCGTGTTGAAGTGAATATCACCCTCCTCCGGAAAGAACGCATGGGCGAGTGTTTTCGGATCCGGAAAGACACAAAAGTCGCCCCGCTGCTGATGCGTTCGACCTCCAAATGAAACCTCAATGTCCGCATCCGTATCGTTCACTTCGGTAAAGTCCAGCGGCGTCACCTTGCTCCACTCCATGAACGCCCGAGTCAGCGTTGCTCGTATGATCGCGGATCGCTTACCCTGGGGAAAATTGTGAATCCGGTAGGTAAGCGAGTGCTTGTTCCACTTCATCACGTCTCCGCCGGACAGCTTGGCCGCTTCCTTCCGAAAGCCGCAGTGTGGCGATCCGATCGCAAGCTTCGTTTCGTCATCCAAGATTCCGTTCACCTCCAGGCCGTTATCCTCCTGGAATTTACGGATCAGCTCGGTCAGCGATCGCACATCCGAGTCGGACAACCTGGCGTCCACTACGGATTCACTCTTGGCGTCTTCTTCGTTGTACCCGAGCCCGACGAGGAAAATCTGCAAGAAACGCTTTTTAATGCATGTTCAGCGAATCAACCTCAAGCTCACCTCCGCATCTTGATCCGATACCAGGGGAATGATCAACACGTCGGTAGGATCCGCGGTTACCGCGAGTCGACGGGGACTCGTTCTTCGGGAGAATGCCTTGGCAGCGGACCTTGCTGGGGCCCCGCAAACACAACTCGGACCAAATAGATGAAGAGCCAAAGTCCAAACCAGCAGCTTGCAGTAAGGATTCATACTGGGATTTCCGAGGCAGCTTGAGCTCAACTGACGCTCGATCGCAGTGGAGCAATTTGAGCTTGCTGGCTGATAAGGATTTGCTTGGGGAAGTCCTGAATGTTTTGTTTGAAAGTAACATGGGTGATGTGATAAGACGTTATACGTAGTGAAACAGGACAGAGAGATTTAATTCAACAATATTTTAATCAATCTATTTACACGAGTTTAAATAATTAAATTACACACACATTTTTTTCCCCTCTTGACAATCCCGTACTACTCTTCCACCAGTAGTACTCTATTTCTTTGAAGGATAAAACGCTCCCATCACTGTAGACAGCAGCGTCCACATACGCTGGAACGGCTCCATTCCTAATACACCAGGGACCATTTGCATGATTGTGGCCAACCTCATAACTCCAGTACCGGCTTCCCTTGTACACGAATATGTTTCCAGCGCCATCCACCAAATGATTCGGCAATCCCGGAAATCCCTGGGAAATGGACCTCGCAGCGGGTCTCTCCAGCCGGCTTCCCGTAAACCGGAAGTAATTGTGCCCCTTGAAGAAGTAACTCTTACCATTGCCGAAACTAATCGCCGCGTCGATTCTTCCGGGCAAGCCAGGCCACTTGCTGGAGATCAGCTGACCTTCAGGATTGCTGCTGGAGTAAAGATCGTAGAAGTAGTCCCCCGCGAAGACGTACGTCTTGCCAGAGCCATCCTTGAGCTGCTAGTGTAGCTGTTCCGAACTCCGTACAGGGCTTGAATGAACTGAACGTCGATTGGTTGCGGCTTGGTGAAAACCTTTGTTGCGATCGGGTGCATTATTGAGGCACTCGATAGAATGTGGCCTAATCCCAGCGAGTGTCCAATCTCGTGAACAGCCGTTTCAAGAAGGTCGTTCAAAGAATTACCTTCATCGAAGTAATATTACGTATTGAAGTGAACATCGCCAAACTGCGGATCGTACGCGTGGTCATAACGTGTTTCCACCTTCAAAGGAACACTGCCCATTCCGCATCCGGTGATGTTTTCCCCCAAATATGAGCTCAATGTCCGCGGAATCGGTGTCCCCAACCTCCACAAAGTCCAGATTGGTCACCCTGCTCCACTCGTGGAACGCCTGCTGGATCAACGCTCGTATCGTGCTGTAGGGGTGACCAACGTGGTAGTTTGCGATCGCGTACGTCAGCATAGATTTGTGCCACTTTCGCCGCGGTTCTTTTTTAAACTCTGATCTTTTGAAAGAACCATTTCAAGATGGAATGCTTTTTGAACTTGTTTTCGTTAAATTTCCAACAAACTCTAGAGTTTTTTTTTTTTTTTTTTTTTGAAAATTGAAAAAGAATTTCAATTTTTTCAATGCTTTTAAAAAATTGCCAAATTTGGCAAAATTGTCTCATGGTGTACTTTTTCAAGAACTTAATAATAAAAATCGGCAGGTTAAAGAGTGGCTATTTACTGAAATATTGAGAGCTGATTCGACATCCATCCTTATCCATATTTTCAGTTTCCTTGTTTTCTTTTAAATTACTGTAGAAGTGAATGATTTTCTAAAAAATAAAAACAACTTTTCTTTACACAATTGATCCTAAATTATTAGGGCTAGTCATTTTTCACGGCGAAAAAAATGAAATTACGCCAATTTCAAAACATTGGAATTTCATGGCAATTCGCGGTACTCAAATATCTGCCTAAAATTAACGCAAGATTGTGTTATTTAAGAATAGTTGTGAACAGGAAAGTTACTGAAAAAGTAAGCAGTTGTTTAAGATACAAATATTATCCCCTGACACAAAGTATTTAAGACAGTAAAAAAAATTGTGAGCTCAATTTCGTGAAATTTTGCAAACTTTTTACTATAGGAATTTACGATTCAACCATCCCAATTTTACTGATATTTTTTAAATTTAATTTGCTAAAATATCTTTAAAACGAAGTACATCCTTCAATATAAATAAAAAATAATCACAACTATTCGATAAATCCACCAAAAGTAGAATTAGTAGAATAAGAGATATTACATTTTGTTTGCAAATGGTTTTCAGGAATAGTGAAATTTGAGTATTTAGCCAAAATTTCATTTAAAACAGTTTTGTTTACCATTTCGTCGCTTGTGTGCTATATTGTGACGCGTCTGCTGTAAAAAGATAGGACGTGTCACAAGATAGCACACAAGCGACGATTTGTTATTGATAAGTCCAGAAAATTAGAAAATGTTGCAAAGTGCTTAAAACAATTTCTAAAAACATGAACAACTTTATTTTTGTAAAAAAAAACCTTTCTTCAGAGATTCCAAGATAAAAAGCTCTGCAGTTTCTTTCTTTAAAAATCTTCCGTTCACATTTTTTGTGAAATGTTAAAAAAAATCATGCTTTGAACGTCAAATTGTATTATCCAAGGCATGTTACAACCAAAGCTTATTTCGCTGGAACTTTTCGTAAAACATTGTAATAAACAATATTTTCGAAAATGAGTTTCAAAATGCCTGTTAAAATTCTTGTGGATTGCTTGAATAAAAAAAACTCGATGTTCAAATACACTTAGGGACTATTAATTAATAAGAAATTCGCGGCATCTTACGGTATTTACGAAATTTCACGGTCAAGGACAAAATTCACGGATTACGCGGCTTCCGCGAAATCACGAAAAATCACTAGCCCTAATATAAAGATACTTTAACCCTTTCAAGTCTGAATTATCAAAAAAAAATAAGTTTATGATGGGAAAATAATTCTTACGACCATACGAAAATTAAGGGCAAGTTTTGGAATTTTTATTGTTGACTTATCAGGCCTGAAAGGGTTAAAGTAATTCCCTAACACAAATTTTAGCATTTCAAAAAGCATAGCTTGGAAAATTTCATCAAAAAAGCCCATACGATTTTGGACTTTATAAACTTAATCGATCAAAATAAGATGTTGAAAATAATTCGCAGAATATTTTCTAGAAATAAAATAATGGCTTTTGTTTAGTTTGAGCAGAAATAAACACAATTTTGTGAAATTAATATACTTTTCTTTAAAATAGCCACACTTTTCTTTAAAATAGCCTTTTTACCAAAATTTTCAAAAAGAGCGAAGAGTCGTTAAAGAGCCGCTAATTTTAATGAGCAAGCGAAAATGAGCGGCTCCTAAAACAGAGCGGTTTTGCCCACCTCTAATATAAAAATAGCATGGGAAAACCAAATTAAACCAAAAAAGAGGAAATTTAACGAAACAAGATGATAAATGTAATAAGAGACTGACTATGACTCTAACTTTAATTATGTTTTGGAAAGTTCGTGTGTGAAATTAAACCGGTAATTTCCAATGGAATTTGGAACATTTCTATGACGTATATGCAAGGGGATATTCTCAAACTACTTGATGCAATTATTAAGAAGAGCAAGGTTATCTCATATCCAAGGTGCAAAAGTTCCCGCGTGATTTGTAAATAATTCCCTTGTGAAATCAGTTATTTTTTGGTAAGAACCGCTTGGGGATGTCCATTTTTTTGTGTTATTTTTATACCACACGGATAATCTGAAAAAGAAGTTGTACGAAAAAAAAACTAAGAATGAATGATTAAAAGATTGCAATTGTATTCGTTCTTAATCATTATCATTATAATTGACCGTGTCGTGTAGCCTGGAGGTAATGCTACCTTTTCATAAGCGAGATTGGAAAGTTCAAATACAGGATCGACAATTCACTATACAACTGGTTTGGATACGATGCGTGTAATGAGCTGTGGAGGTGTTTATCTGGACTAATTTGGAAGACGACTGATATAGTTTGAAAAAGTCTATTTTATTTCTTTTATCCTTATTATCATAAATAACGAATTTAATACTTTTAACTACAACTTATTTTTAGTTCAAAAGTTGACATGACAATATGATCTCACACTTCCAAACTATCACAAATTTGTTTCTGTTCGTACAATCCCGTGTTATTCCACTCGTAGTAATTGCTTCCTTTAAAGGACATCAATCTCCCATCACTCCTCAAGACAACCGCGTCCACATTCTCCGGAACTATTCCCAAATTTTCAATATCCCTGGGACCTGTCGCGCGCTTTATGTCCGCAAAATAAAGCCAGTACTCGCTCCCCTTAAACGCGTATATGTCCCCATCTCCGTCCACCATGACCGCGTCCACGTTGCTCGGCAGACCCGGAAATCCCTTAGCAATAGACCTCAGTGGAGCTCGCTCCATCCGACTTCCCTTGAACCGGTAGTACTTGTCCCCCTTGAAGAAGTAACTCCGCCCGTTGCCGAACTGGAACGCCGCATCGATACCACCAGGCAGTCCGGGCCACTTGCTGGAGATCAGCTGACCTTCCGGATCATCATCGGAAAGATCGTAAAAGAAGTCCCCGGCGAAGGCGTAGATCTTACCGAAGACATCCTCGAAAATGGCGTCGATTTTCCGGAGTGAGCAGAATTTTGGCACTGAGCGGTAGGTACCCGAACCATTCCGAACACCGTACAGGGCTTGGATGTGCTGTAAGAAAGGTTTGGTTAGTGATCGTACGATTACAAGAGGTATTCCCAAAACCTACCTCTACATCAATTGGTTGCGGCTTCGTGAACTGATTACTGGCCGTGGGATGCATCAACGAGGCCTCCGAATTGATGTGATCAAGTCCCAGCGAATGACCAATCTCGTGCAGTGCCGTGTCCAAAAAGTCCCCCAAAGACCTTTCCCCCTCGAAGAAGTACTTGGTATTGAAGTGAAGATCACCCAGCGTCGGCAGAAACGCGTGCGCCAATGTCTTAGGCTTGTCAAAGGCACACCTCACCGATCGCAACTTGTGCTCCTTCCCGCCAAAAGAGATCTCAATGTCCGCGGAATCGCTGTCCGCTACCTCCAAAAAGTCCAAATTGGTCACCATGCTCCACTCGCGGAATGATCGCTTGATCAACGCTCGGATCGTGTCCTGGGGTTGTCCCTTGGGGTAGTTTGCGATCTTGTACGTCAGCGTAGATTTGTGCCACTTGCGGATCACTTCGGAGGATGTGCTTTTGTCCGCACTTCTGACGCCACATCTGGGCGATCCAATGGCCATTTGGGTTTCGTCGTCAAGAATTCCAGTTTCGGGTAGTCCGTTGTCCCGCTGGAAGGACCGAATTCGTTCCGAACCTTCAAAGCCAGATCTGGTGCCTATCTGGAAGCCGTCGGCTGTATTGTCGGAAGTTTCGTATCCAAGATCATCGAGGATCACCTGCGAATTGATGTCTAAGTATGCTAGTTTGATCTTACAAATCGCCCTAATCTTACCTCTGCTTGCTTATGAGTGATCTTTGGGATTTCCATCGATTTGTCTGGATCTTGAAGAGCTGTATCACTGATATTGAAATTTGGTAATGATTTTGAAAACTTCGTGGGTAAACCCTCCACCGATTGGAAGTTTTGCCCGCAAACGATCAGTGAGAAAAATACTAATAGTTTCATTATGAAGCCGTTTGCATCAACTAACGATCATTGAAATCTCCGGGAGCGTTTTATAGCTGAGATTAGCAACTAGTTTGTTTAAAAACATTACGTGGGAAAATAAACTGCGAAATCCAGTAGGAATCTCCACTCAACTAGGGTGAACCTGTAACAATATTTAAATTTCTTGAGCTCGTAACTAGAATCACAGACAAAAAGATGTAATTTAAAAAAATGCATTTAATTGTCAATTTGAATCAAAAGATGCTCACCATACATCACAACTAGATGAATTTAAATGAGAAATTATTAATGAATTTGCGATAAAGTTGATTGATAATTTATGTCTGTTTGTCTGTTCCCCCAATGTTCAACTTTTTATTAAACTCTTTGTTTATGGAGATATACGATACGAAACTGTTCAAAATGTTTCTTCCAAAAAACCCACAGATCTGTATTGACCATTCCTCTCACGTACTTTTCCAATTTATGACTGGTGAAATTTCTCGCTCTCATATTTATCATCCCTTTTCCAACTTGTTTTTTTCCCATCCACACATCCTTTCGACTGACACAAACATTTTCCGAGGTTGGCTTTTCTTTCTCCACCTTCGTTCGCCATATGGGTTGCGCGCACGCGATATGTTTTATTTGTTTTCGGGTTTTTTTATTGTTAAATTGTGAAAACTGTCCGTAATTCACTGTCATAAAAATCTCCCATCAAATTCATCGCCCACGCAGATGACGGCTGCTGGGGGTGGAGAACTTCTTCTGTCTTGATGTTTTTTTGTTTGTTCAAGAGAAAATTTTCTAATATTGGCACAATTTTCCTTAAAATTAAAAATAAAAATTTTAAAACTAAAAAACTTTTTCTAAACACTTCAGCATAATTTCAATTACAACATATCGCAAGCTTTGTGAGTACCAGTGAGAAAATTTTACCCCAAAGAAAATCTGGAAAACTTGCTGGATGTGAGGAGCATTTGCCCTATGTGTGGTGTAATGGATCGAGCGAACAAGCTATCAAATTTCCTTCATCAAGTCAATCTGTCGTCTTAAAATTCTGTCTTTGTGTGGTCGATGATATTGAACCTGATGATTTCGATATTTTGAAGAAAATACATTTAAAATAAATATTAATTCTTTGAAATTTATTAATTTCCTGAACTGAAAATTTGTATACACAAAAATTTTCAAATTAAATAATCGTTGTTCTTACTGTTTCTATTTTATTCGCAATTCTAGTGGAGAAAAAACATTTATTTTTTAATTTCAAGGCTGATTTTATAAGTATTGGAACAGAAAGGACACAGAAAAAAATCATGGTAATATTACATCTGGGAAGGGGTACATCTTTTATGTCAGAAAAAAGGTGTAATTTTTCCTCTGGAAATGTGTAATTTTACCACTTTTCTGGTGTAATGTCACTTTTTCAGTCTAAATTGAGGTAAAATTACATCATAAAAGAGGTAATATTCAACCTTCCAAAATTACAGCTTCCAAATTTACATTATTTTTTGTTCTGTGTATCACAAAAAGATTTATACATCATTACAGTAATGCTACTGCCAAAAATTGAAGAACATATTTTTTTTAACCTAAACATTTACGTTTTGTACGGATATGTGGTCTCAAAATACAAAATTTGTCAATCAATCAAATTGTTTAATTGATTTAAAATGTATAAATAAGCGTTATAAACTGTATTCTGGACAATTTTGAATCAATTTTAAAAGTTTTTTCAATGAAAATTTAAATTCAGTGACAAATTGTCCATACATTTTGATTGTATATATTATAAAATTTGTATCTTGGGAAGAATTTTTCAGTTCAATTTGGTGTTTCTGCAAAGTTGTAGGTATTGATTAGGTGTAATCAAGATTGCTTATTCAAAATAGCCAATGCGCCATGGGTAATGAGATAAATTAGTTACAATCTCAAAAAAAGTGAGTACATTTTAAATGAACTTTTTATGTCAAAAAGTTGAATTCCATAAGTATTTTTTATGTTTGGATTTGTTGCTTGTTTTAGGGGATTAAAATGAATATTTTGACTTAAGAAAAGTCATTGCAAAAATTTGGCACCTGGCTTACGATTGGTTGAAAAAAAATGAATTAAAAATGCGAAATTTATTAGAAAAAATATTGATTACATTTTTTATGTAAAATCAAATTTAAAAAAAGGGCATTAACACATGTTTTGAAAAAGTGCACAATTTTCAAATTTAAGCCACATGTTTGATTTCGAAAAAAAACGCATCAATTTTTCAATTTTAAAAATTAGTGTCTATGAATGCTATTTAATTTCTAAAAATATGTTTTTCAAGAAGCTGACAAAATTTCTTATAAATTCATCAAAAAACATTAGGATTGCTTATTTCTATTCCTGAGATAGTCACTCAAGTATTAAAAAAACAATAAAATTTAAATTACAAAAGGGTTCACTCAAACTGCACTAAATTTCTAAATGCCGATTTCTCTGAAACAAAAGGTCAGATTTTCAATGTCAAACAATGAATCAATCGTAAAATTTTCTGGTCTTTTTGAATAAAAATATTTGAAAAAATTTAAAAATCAAGACTCTCGTTTAAAAAAAAGCAAAAATACGAGTTAGTGGAAAGTAAAACATGGGTTTAAAATCTTGAATCTTGAAATAAACTTTAAGTTATTTTTTCTTTGTATTTGAGTGGCTGTATATCAAGAGAGCAATTCTCTTCGATGTTGGAATTAAGTTTTTTAGACAAATATTAAATTTCCAAAACTAGATATGTAGAGAAGTATGGACAAAATATTGTTCGCCGGGCTGTGATTTTTTGAAAAAACATGTTTTTTTCATGGAAAAATCAACATTATAGTCATACATGTTTTTTGACTAAAGTTTTGAATGTAAAATCTATCCTTCAAATTGGCCTAATATTGATTGTTTGACCCTTTTGAACGGTTAGTCGTGATTTCAAAATTTTCCAAATATTTGTTTCGAAAAGATCATGAAATTTCATAAATGTTTCATTTTTCAACATTGATAATTGAACTTATGATTTCTGAGATATTGACATTAATAGTAGTTTATGCAACAAGTTGCAAAAAGAAGATTTTTTCAGCACGAGTTGTACATTTATTCAACGAGGTTTACCGAGTTGGATAAATACGACGAGTGCTGAAAAAATCAAGTTTTGCAACGAGTTGCTTACAACATTTTTGCAATTCCGAAAAACGCTTATTTAATGGAATTTTATGTCAAACATTCATGTGTTTAGTAAATTCATCGTTCAAAACAAAACAATATTGAAAAATGTTACTTTTCGATACTAGTGCTGAAAAGTTCAACTTTTCAGCACCCATTTCAGTGCTGAAAAGTAGAACTTTTCAGCACTGTTATTGAAAGGTATTAATTTTCCATTCTGTTATTTTTGGTAGGGAAAAGTAGGCCGTTTCGTTTCTCCAGAAGGGCAGGAAAAGTTGACAGTTTTACAATTCCACTGCAAAAAAAATGTTGCTTCTTTTTCTTGTTGTTCGCCGAAAACAATAAGTTTTTTTTTGGTAATCAAAAAAACTCTGTTGCAAAAGTTATTGAATTATTGACAAAACATGACACATGTATGTAAACATTTAGCTAAGCCTAGGCGAGTAGTGGAAAATATTGTCAAAATCTGGTGAAGATCGGCCCTGCACTTCTATTTTTGCACATTTTTTACAAAGATTGCTCAGGAAAAAAGTTAACATAACTTTTCAAAAGAAGTCAAGGTACACTTCTATAGCTGAAGTTATAGCAAAAGTAATGAGCCAAACAAAAAAAAGTTTAAAATCCAATTTCCGCGGAAGACCTCATCGTGGCCTGACCTTAAAGTGGCTATAACTCGAAGTCGAAACATTCCTCCAAAAAATGTGTTAAAACTTTTCGATTGCAAATTCGATTTTACATCAAAAAGTGATGAGAAACAATTGTTTTGAATAAAGTAACATTTTTGGGAGTTATTTTGGACACTTTTTGCTGACTTTGAGAAAATGTTTGTTATGACAATTATTTCAAACTGTAATTTATTATTTTTCGAATGGCCTCACTTTCAAACTCAAATTGTTTTATTGGGCATTATATTGCTTTCCAGCCCCGCCGATTCCCATTTGTGGTGCCCGAAATTCTTCCACGGTAATTTGTTATGCTCCGTTCCGTCCCGGAAGTGCATTTTTCACAGATAAAACACATCGCACATATTCCAGTAAATTCCCAAACTTTTCCGGTTTCCGCGTCGACATCCGACCACAAATGAGAATATGTTTTCTTCTTTTCTTTCTATCTTTCTTCTTAGTCACACTTTTTCACGAAGGAAAAGTTAAAACATTTTCACACACACACGCCCCCACACCGACCGTAAGCACCAATTTCATAAGTAATTCAATTTAAACTTTTCCAACCTCCCGTTAAAAACGATTCCACCGCACGGAGTGTTTTCTGGGCAACCTTAAGGAGAAAAAATAGTCATCACTACTTTCAAAAGTGTCTTATAGGAAATTTTCTCAGCTTTCCAATGCTTCTAAGAGCGAAATGTTTCATCGGGAAATTTCTGAGATATCTATATTTTAAGTTTTTTGTTTTAAATTCCTTCATCATTTATTGGAAACTTTTAAATAACAGTCCAGGAAACTTGTCAAATAATGTGTTTCAAGTGTCATTTACTCATCAAAATGTGCAAAATAAGACAAGAAACAACATTGTAGAAGGTTGCAAACCGCTAAACATTTTGAAAATGAAGTTTTAACCGAATTTTAGAATATGTGATATATTCAGAAATTAAAATCATAAAACCGCATTAAAATATTATTTTTACAAGAACAAATAGATAATTACAAATTTGTTGAGTAAAAATAACACCGGTCTGCTCTGATTCAGCTTGGAATTAGCTGATACAACCGAAATTTTTACAGGTTTGAGATTGATAGGGTATTACAAGATTTTTATGAATAAATATCATATTTCCTTAATCAAACATTAACCAGTTGCATGGATACAAAACATGTTTAATACTCGAAATTAAACTGCAAACTACTGTTGCAAGCTTTAGGAGAAATACTTTTCATTATGTAATGATTGTTTTAGTTTTTTTGGATCAAGGAATTAGCAATATTTTAGAAAAGATCATCTTCAATCTCATCTTTAAAAAAAAATATTTCTTGATGTTTGTTCAAACAGTTTGGAAATAAAGTTTCTGTTTGATTTTTTTTTTGTTAAATAATATTTAATTTTTGTTCAAACAAAGAAAAAGTTTGTGACGGTGTTTTCAGCATTCTGGACTCGAGTTTTATTGCTACTTTTAAGTGCATTTTCAACAGAAAACATTTTATAAAATTTTATCTTTATTTTATACTTATGAAAATATGACTTTTGAAGCTTGCAACAGTAATATGTAGTACATTTTCGATTTTAAATCATATTTGTATTTATGTTCCTGGTTAATGTTTGCTTAAGAAAATATCAAATTTAATCATTCAAATTCAAT
Source organism: Culex pipiens pallens (assembly GCF_016801865.2). NCBI lineage: Eukaryota > Metazoa > Arthropoda > Insecta > Diptera > Culicidae > Culex > Culex pipiens. The sequence continues at coordinate 27,432,774 of NC_068938.1, forward strand.
AATACCATTAACAATCACAAACCTGCCAAAGTTTCGGTTGAACAAGCTAAATCAGAGCAGACACGTGATATTTGTACACAAAAAATATGTAGTAATCTAATAATTCTTGTAAAAAATATATTTTTACACTGTTTTATGATTTTAATTTCTGAATAAATCCCATGTATTCAAAAACTCAGACAAAACTTAATTTTCAAAATGTTTAGCGGTTTGCAACCTTCTACAAAGTTGTTTCTTGTCTTATTTTGCACATTTTTATCAGTAAATGACACATGAAACACATCATTTGATAAATTTTCTGAACTGTTAGTATGAAGTTTCCAATAAATAATAAAGGAATTTAAAACCAAAAAACTTAAAATAGAGATATCTCAGAAATTTCCCGATGAAACATTTCGCTCTTAGAAGCATTGGAAAGCTGAGAAAATTTCCTATAAGACACATTTGAAAGTAGCGATGACTATTTTTTCCTGAAAAGTTTGTTCTAGAAAACACACCGTGACCGTCGAGAGGAGGGCCAACGGAGTGCTGAGCTTTCACGGTGGGGGTGGATGGTGGGTTGGTGTTGAAAAGTGCATCCTCGCGTGAAGGCGTCGAGTTTCACACATACACGGACATGCACTCTGAGCTTCATCGTGTGGCAGGATGTGCAAATATAATAATAAAACAACACGAAAGAAAGACTTTCAAGAAAAGATGCTTGAAATTTGCACCAGCTTTCATTTATTTATTTTTGTGGGGTTAAGACGATCTTGAAGAGTTGGAAGAAGCTTTGTTTGCTTTGATATTTTTTAACAAATTAAACATTAAGAATATCGAGTAAATTTTCCTTGTTTTACGATAATCCGCTAACGCGATGTGTATATTTTAACATAATTTCAACAATATGTCACGCAATCAAAAGTTTTCCCACCAACATCCATCGCTTTTCCAGCAAGCCCATGAGGAAGAAGAAGAAAAGTTGACATTCCTTCTTAACCGACTAAATCGCCAAGTTTTCCTCCAACGGCAGCAGCAGTCAGTCAATCGTGGTCGTGGTACTTCCTACAACATGACACAAAACTTTGTTTGGACTTTATTAAAGTGGCATTTGTTCGCGGGTCGCACCATTTTGGGGAGAAATGCTAATGAGAGAAATAGCGAGTGCTGCTGGAAACGAGCATCTGTGGGGCATGAAACATGTTGGGGCTAAATGTTTTCGGTTTGAACTTGACGGAAAGTTAATCTTCTGTGGAAGTTAATTTCCTGAGAAAAGTTTAGAATGGAATGACATTATTCAAAAGAGATCAGTCAATTAGTACATTTCAGAGTGCTGTGTTTTAAGCACAAGCAAATCTCCCTTAAGTCTTTAACCCAATCGATACCAAATCCAATCCAGAAACCATGTCTTTATGTCCCTAATGAGATGCACCTCACGGAACCAGCATTGTGCGGAACTTCTCCTGGAAAGCAGTTAAACAAACCACCCACGCAATCCCGGCAATTAGTGCACTCATCCTCTTATCTCAGCATGGGAGATCCAAGAGATTCAGTCGCAAAGACACACGTGAAAGCTATCAATTTCAAACGAAATCTCAATTTCCATCCGACTCTGTCGATGGCTCGGCAATGTTCGCAGACTCACAGGACTGCAAATGTGCAACTTTTCCGTAAATCCCTAAATTCGCAAACGAAAACTCGCTTCTGTAGGGATTTCGTAAAACTTTGGAATTTCGAAGGGTGTCTAGTTTTATCATTTTATCATTTTATCATTTTATCATTTTATCATTTTATCATTTTATCATTTTATCATTTTATCATTTTATCATTTTATCATTTTATCATTTTATCATTTTATCATTCTATCATTTTATCATTTTATCATTTTATCATTTTATCATTTTATCATTTTATCATTTTATCATTTTATCATTTTATCATTTTATCATTTTATCATTTTATCATTTTATCATTTTATCATTTTATCATTTTATCATTTTATCATTTTATCACTTTATCATTTTATCATTTTATCATTTTATCATTTTATCATTTTATCATTTTATCATTTTATCATTTTGTCATAACCATCTTTTCTTTTTTTGCAATACTTTTCAATGCAAGGACTAAAAAGTAAAAATATTGATAAGTATTATTTGTACGGTGAAATGCATAAACGCAAAGAAATTTGTCTTAAAAATGGTATTTTCCGGAAATGCAACAAAAGTCTTATGCAACTCATTGCAAAACCTCGATTTTTTTGCCCTCACCCTTGGTTACGTCATTTTGAAAAGTAACTTTAGCTTTATTCATTATTAAATTTATGAGATGTTTTTATGTATTAAGAACGCTACAAACATTTTCCCAAGTTTATAACAAAAGAGAACTGAAAATTCATAGGAAATTATTTGGATATTTTTTGTGAAACAATTGCTTCAAATTTATATACCTTTTATTAAATTTTTGGCAATTATCAAAAAAGGCTTTTAAAATATTCCAAAATCTGTACCTTCGGCAAAGATGTAGGTGTAGGTAGAACTTTTCAGAAAAAAAAATTTAAACTCTTAACCAAATTTACCCATTTTTGCCTTTCTTACTATTTTATTGATCTTTTCATACAAAAAATTTAATTGCGCCAAATAACTCTTTTTTTTAAATCCGCCATTTTTGAAAATCCGCCAGAAGTAAATGGCGAAAATGCCATCTTTTGAGCTATGGCACAAGTCAAAATTCATTTGGCAGTGAGGCCAATTTTTCAAGAAAAATATTTTTTTCAAAACTTTTGAAGAAGTCTCAATCTTTGTTTCTTTATTTTTAGATCTAAAATAAAATTTGCAATAGCAAGGTTCGTTACAAAAATTTCAACATCCTCCGTTTTTTGAAGTGATTGCTAACTGAAATGTGACTTATTTACCCTTAGAAGTCATGACCATCCCTAATAGGGTGGTCCAAATCCGGGCTTTTTTGGGGCTACCCCCTGAAATCATAGATTGACCCATCACTAGGCTAAATTTCAAATTTGAGCTCATTCTGACCACGGGAACCCCTCCCTTCAATCGCTTGAAGTTTGTATGGGGAAAATCGTCAAAATGTATGGAGAAAAGCAACTGTTTCAGTTTTTTACCTGTGGAGGGCGCAATATTCGTCCAATCTTTATCAATTCAATATTTTTAGGATTTTTTGCTGAAAAGTTATTAGCTTCCAAAAAGGACCGTTTTTGCGCGGCCTGCTCAAAGGGGCAACATAATAGGCGCACTGCCAGGCAGGCAGGCAGGCAAGCGCGCACGCACGTGCTTTTAACAATAATTGTTTCTAGGTAGCCCCTTAGAGCCGTCTGCGCAAAAAGGGTCCTTTTCGGAAGCTAATAACTTTTCAGCAAAAAATCTTAAAAATATGGTGTCTTCAGGAAAGTTGTTCAAAATTTAATAAAGATCCTACATCTGAGAATTGATAAAGATTGGACGACTATTGCGTCCTCCACAGGTAAAAAACTGAAACAGTTGCATTTCTCCATACATTTTGACGATTTTCCCCATACAAACTTCAAGCGATTGGAGGGAGGGGTTCTCGTGGTCAGAATGAGCTCAAATTTGGAATTTAGCCTAGTGATGGGTCAATCTATGATTTCAGGGGGTAGCCCCAAAAAGCCCGGATTTGGACCACCCTAATCCCTAATTATCCTAATTATATTTATTTTTTTTCAAAAAAAATCAGAAAATTTTACGAGAATTTAATTCAAAAATATTTGATCAACTGTTGCTGAGTTACAGCCTATGAAAGAAGAGCAAACAAGAAAAATACAGTTTTCTCTACATCACCAAAATAGCGTCAAATGTTTAAAGGCTAATACGGAAATCGGAAGAAACGCCAAACTTCATATAAAAAAACGCACAAAAAATGGTCAAGGAAAAGGTCACGAAAAGATTTTTCCTAAGCGGTACGCAGCTAAAAATAAACAAAAACGGAAAGTGGCGTTTGATATTCTTCACGCAGTGCTTGCTTGCAATATGATTTGGTGAAAAAAATGAATAATTTGGATTTGTTTATAAGGGTGCACAGCAACGAAGGATGTTGTTTTCTTCTTATTCCAAAATTGTCAAACTTACGGACCCAATCCTGCAACTACGGGATTGTAAAATTAGTGAAACTTTGTTGTAAATTACTTTGTGGACAGTGTTTTAGGGGAAGAATCAAAAAATATTTCGATAGTACCCGTAGTTTTGAAGATACTAAAATGTCTGTAACAAAATTCTGGGTGCAAAAGTTCTGGTTGCTGTGCACCGTTAAATGCGACAGAAAATACAAACGCATCAATAATTTTGAAAATTTCCCCAGTTCATTATAATTCCGAATCTCAAAATGCAGAATATTAATATTTAAAGGACGGATTTTGTTTATTGCTCAAAATTAAGTAAACTTGAGGAAAATACCAACAGTTATCAAAAAATTGTCTGGCAGAAAAATAACAAAATAAAAAACATAAACTATGAAAAATTGAAACAGAGATTTAGAAATTCAGAAATATAGACATTTTTCAAACACAATTTTAAAATTGAAGCATAGAAAATAAATCAAAAATTCACAAATAAAAACATGCAAGCAAACATACCAAAAATAAAAACATTCAAAATATAAAAAAAAAAAACTCAGAAAATTAAAAAAAAACCGAGATTTCAAAATTCCAAGAATTTATAATTTAAAATATTAAAATAATAAAAAAAAATTTAATTATTTAAAAATTTAAAGACTCAATAAACAAACAAAAATTTAAAAATCTTAAATTTGTAAAGTTCAGAACATTAAAATATAAATATTTAATAATGCTACAATTGATTTGTTAACTATAATTACACATTTAAAAAAACAATTATTCAAAAATTTTAAAATTCTGAAGCTCAAAAACACGGAAAAATTTATTCATCTGACCCCAACAATGCCTGATTTTCTGACGGCATTTTAAAATTGAACAATCAAAAATGTCAAAATTGAATGATTGAAGTACTTGAAAATTTAGGAATTTAAGAAATAAAGAATTTAAAAATTTAAGTTATTAAGAATTTAAGAGTTTAACAATTAAAAGATTTTTAAACTTTATAATAAAATTTCGGAATTTTACTACTCTAGAATCTTAGAGTTTAAGATTTTTAAAATATAATCATTTTTGTTTTTTCGATTTTGCAGTTTTCTTAAATTTTTGGGCTCTTTAGATTTAGTTTTTTTTATTGAGGCATTTTGTTATTTTTAATATTTGCTTGAACATTTGTTTTTTTTTTCTCCCGAGAACCTCAAGCACGCGCACCATCACACGTGCTCAAATTGAACTGTCAACTTTTCTTGTGAGACACGAAAAGAATGCGCAACTTTTCTTGACCGCGTTTCTTCCGATCTTCATACCGTACTTAAGGGAAGGTAACTCAGCCAATATGCCTTTGATTTTCAATATCAAAAATGAAAATTACTTAAAACTTTCCGTTCTTTAGAATAACATATTTTCAAAATTTTAAATTCAACGTCAACATTTGAACATATCAAATGTTAGGGTTGATTTGATTCGATAGTTTGGATGATTTCGCAATTTCACAACACTGCTAAATTAATTTTGGAACAACTTGATCCATTGAAGTACATAAAAAGTTTCATACATTAAAAAAAAAGTCGTTGTCCGAAGTCTCAGAGAATTACTCTCCACGAATGTCTTCTGAATTTATTTACCTCACGCACATTTAAATTCATTTAGTTTACATCAAAACCAAACATAAAAATTTGAAATTACGAAATTGGGTATCTGGAACCTTTTGTGAAAATATTTTTTTAGACAATAGCTTCTCAAGATTCTACCTAACTAATAAATAATCTCAGATGGAAATGCTAAATTCCTAAAAATCGCAATAAAAACAAATAAGCAGCCACCCTGTCCCTGAAAATAGTTGGTCGTCATGTGCCACCGATTAGTGGATCGGAAAACACTTCTTTGTGTCATTCTGATGCTGGGCTGCCAGTGTTGCTTTTCTCCTTCTCTGAAGGGGCCTTCTAATATTCAAAGGTAACCTTTGGAGTCTTCGATACAGATAGAGTCCTCTGGGAAATGTGTTCCTTTGATGGAGGGGGGATGAAATTAAGCTCAATGATGATGGGCTTGAACTCTGTCTCCGATTACCGTCGAAAGATTTTGTAACCATTTCGTGGAAATGAGGCAGTGTTGCCAGAGTCTTTTTTTAAATTCAGTCAGACTTGAATAAACTGAAAGTGTAGTTTAAACTCTCAATTTTGTCAAATTTGGCAACACTGCCCCGCTAAAAGCTCTCATCTACAAGTAGTTTCCCTCTAATAGGCATTGAAATCGTGCACAGAAACAGTAATCACCTGCTTCTTTCGCAAATTTAGTTAGAGCACCAATCGAGAGGCTGCGACTCTTGTGCTCTTAAAGCATTCTTCAGCTCGTTTCGAAAAGCACTTTGCTGCCAAATGGAACGAATGGAAAAATGAATCCTCCCAAAAAAACACACAAACAAACACTGTTATTTCTGGAATTGTACGTGCATTTTGAGAAAAGTGCTTCCCCCCAAGTGCCCGGAAAAACAGACGAGACACGTGTGCCCCAAGGAGTCTCGAACTCGAACCGGGGAGTTAGTTTGGAAGAATTTTCACACTCAATTACCGGAAAGTTTCTCGGTTCGTCGTTCTGTGCATCACACAGACACCCACACATGCGGCAAACGACCGGAAAGGTGGATTTTTGATCCTCGCCAAAACGCACTTCCGGGGGCACCCAGCCAGCGAGACTCCTCTGTATTGGAGAGAGAGTGTACTAATGGCCATAGAAGGTGCGCACGTTTTGGGATGCAATTTCGGAACATTTGCGCCATTTTCACGCTCGAATGGATTAATTAGAATGCTTCAAACGGACAACTCCTGGCAGGCGCGCGGGAAGCTTTAGAAGAGTGCAGTTTGGGAGCGAAATTGCTGCTGTTTTGCATGAAATTGAAACCGGGAATTTGCAAATGGCATCGTTGCCCGGCGGATAGAGAGAAAGAGATAGAGTTTTTTGGGGGTGAATCGAGGAAGACAGACATGTATGATAACGAGTTTTAATTAAATGAGGTGAATTTTTAAAGCAGGAGTTCTAAAGTTTAATTGGCTAATGAAACTGAGCTGAACTATTTTTAGCAAAACCATACAGGTTATGTTGGAAAATTTAATCAGGAATATGGCTGCGGAATGCAAGTTTACGGTCTGTGTACAAACTTTTTTTGCTAAATGTTTTGACAACATTTTTTCTTGATTGTAGAATTTATCACAACAAAAATTTGTGAGACAACTTATTTTTAATTTCATTCTTTGAAGACGAAACAACCTACTTTTTCACGGAAGCCGCGTAAACCGTGAAATTTGCCCTTGGCCGTGAAATCTAGTCAACACCGTGAAATTTCGCCAGATTCGAAAAATCACTTGAAAAATTGCTTCTCAGTGCTTAAAATATGATTTTTAAATTGAACCAAACCACAGGTAGAGCATTTTTGAAGCAGTTGTTAAAATAAATTAAAGAATATTGCATAGTTAATTAAGATTTTTATTTTTTGAATAAATTGATCATAAAATATCTTTATCGAAGGCTGATTTTCACATGTAAAAATACTGCGAAATGACCTTTGATGGTAACATGCCATGGATATAACAATGTGAAATTCAATCAAAGAAAACACAAAACTATTTGAGCTATTTTATTTTTAAATTACCGTTAAATTTAGTAAATAACGATGTATAAGTTGAATTGTATAACTTGAGTAAAAATTCAAATATTATACACAGCAAAAAAAAGTTGAATTTTGGAATGTTGAAAATTTGGTAGGTTGAATATTACCTCTTTTTTTGTGTAATATTACTTAAAAAATGTGTAAAAATGTGAACCTGATGAATATTCATCAAAAACTGATGAAAAATCATCATTTTCAGGGATAAAATTAATCATTTATTTTGCCACAAAATCTGTCACCATTTCCTGATGAATATTACCATCATTTTTTTTCTGTGTAGGTAGAAATTAAGTTTTTTATTCAATTTTAAAATATAGTACATGTTGATAAAAAATGCATTTTTAAAGTATTTTGAATTTTATTAATTTTTTTGTAATTATCAATACCAAATGATGCGAAAACTGTTATAAATGGAGCTTTGTCATAACTTATTCGAAATAATCAAATTTTATAATTCTACTTTTGATGAATTAAGAATGGTTATCGTTTGGAGAGACTTTAACAAAATATGTTGATATTAAAATTAGAAACCGGCCAAATAGAACCAATGAAATTGCAATGAATATTCTGCGTCAGGGGGTAATATTTTGTTAGCTCATTGTTAATTCTCAAAGTAATTTTCCTCTACAAATAATACTAAAGAGCAATTCCAGCTTAAATCCGGAATTTTTCTGGTACTTTTGTACCCAACCCTCTCCGATTTCAATAGAACTTTTTAGACATGTTATCCAAGGCCTATATAAGCCATTTTTGTGTGTATGGAGCCAGTTGCACTCGATAATGACATTTAAGAAGGGCGTAAGGTATTTAAATATTTTTGTATTTTGCAATTTAAATATTGCTGTATCTCTAAGCCGTTACATCGTATCAAAAAGTGGTCAAAGACAAACTTGTAGGAAATTAGACGGGCTTTTTGAAAAAATACACGGGAAGAAAAATACACGCCAACTCTATGAGATTTTTAAATTTTTTAAGTTTAAAAGTTAAATATTAAGGGTATGTCACGGTTTTTTTTTCGCTCAATTTTTTTTTAAATAGCCTTAAATGTAACAAAAAGACTCACGAAAAATGCAGTATGGTATGTCTCTCCTAAAAAAATACAAAAATCATTTACTAAAGCTTTTTTTTTTTTGAGAAGTGGTCTAAACGTCAAAATTTTCAAAAACCGATAGTGGTAATCGATTCCCCAGACAATTAAAGTCTCCATATTGACCATTGTCCTAAGTCCAATCCTTGTGAAGATACAGCGGTTTTAAAAACAAAAATGTTGGAAAATAGGTTTTAAGTGGTTTTTGGCAATTTCTATATGACAGACTTGATTTTTCAGTCTCGAAAATATTTTTACCGGAAAGCTCGTCCAATTTCCCATAAGTTTGTCTTTGACAGCTTTTTAATTTGACTCGTTTAAATATTTACGTAAGCTTATTTACTATCCAGGTTTCTACCACACTGAAAAAATATTTTATTTTCAGTTCTGGGCAATGTAATTATGCTTATATCTGTAAGCCCATACATTCAATTGAAATGCTGTCAAAGACAAACTTATGGGAAATCTGACGAGCTTTCCGGTAAAAATAATTACGAGACTGAAAACCCAAGTCTGTCATATACAAATTGCCAAATACCACTAAAAAACCTATTTTTTCAACATTTTTATTTTTTAAACCCGCTGTAACTTCACAAGGATTGGACTTAGGACAATGGTCAATATTGAGACTTTTATGTAAAATTGTCTGGGGAATCGATTACCGCTATCGGTTTTTGAAAATTTCGACGTTTAGACCACTTTTCAAAAAAAACAGTTTTAGTAAATGATTTTTGTTTTTTTTTTTTTTTGGGAGAGGCATACCATCCTGCATTTTTCGTGAGTCTTTTTGTCACATTTTAGGCTTTTTTCACAAAAAATTTGAGCGAAAAAAAATAGTGACATCACTTTAATTTTTAACTTTTAAACTTAAAAATTGAATAACCTCATAGAATTGGCGTGTATTTTTCTTTCAGTGTATTTTTTTTTTCAAAAAGCCAATGTCGAGAAGTCTTGCTGTTTGAATTTTTGAAATTTGAAATATAAATTGATGAATTATTCTATCGTTATTACTCCAGTCTACGGTATTTTCAAACGGAATTTCAGAAACAACACGCCAAATTTTTAGGTAATAAAATATAAAAAAATAAATTACAAGTCATGGTTTTTAAATTTACATGAAAATGTTTAGTGTTTTAAATTTTGTTGAAATCGTTAGTTTTGAAAATATCTGGGTTTTGACGAAGCTTTTTTTGTGATACTGCGATATTTTGCGATACATTAGGAATTGTTTTCAGTTAACTTGACTTCTATTTTCATAAAAAAAAGTATTTTGAAAAAAAATTAAAAATTTATTTCATTTTGAAAAAACCCGCCTTAGGTAACTACATCAAAATCATTTTTTTTTTTTCAAAATTATAATGAAAACCGCTTTTTATGATTTTTTTACATTAAAACATATATTTATTTTTTAAATAAAATGCGGATTTCAAATGAATTAAAAAAAAATATTTTGCTTGTAAATTGCTGTTATAAAACAATGCAAAAAGTTTGGAAACAAAAAAAAAGCTGGTAGTAGCCGAAACAGTAGTGTAAGTTATACTGGAGTGACAGAACAAATTGTTCAAAAAGAAGACATGTCCATAAAAAAGATGTCGATCAGAAAATTCCATCTCGATTTACAGATTGTTGAATGATGAAACTAAAGATGCAAAATGGCTTGTTTGGACACAAAAATTAGAATAAGGATTTTTTTGGGAAGTTCTAGATAATTGCTCAACAAATAGCAGTACAAGAAACATAACCCAACTTTTCCGCTACTTTGCAGTCTTGTCTTAAGACCTTAAATCTCTCCGGACTTAATTTTCCAAGAGTTAACTAACAAGAACGAAAGACTTCTTGAGCTCTCCGGTAGACTTTAGCCGTTCGCAATTTTGCTCAACGAAAGCTAAGCTCCCACAGCAGCTAGGGGTCAGCGCAACGAGTTGGTTGGGAGGAGAAACTTTTTTTCCTCCAGATTATCTTTTAAAAGCCAACTCCGGAGCCCTTCTGGACCTCTTGCCAGTAAAGTTTTTAACGAGCTCCACCTACCAGTACCGCCCAGCAAGATTTTCTTGAGCCATGTCGCATGTTTAAACACTCAAAAAGGGAGGGAGGGGTCTGGGGTAAGGGACCATTCGATGTCCTGCTGGCTGGTTGGCACCATTACGTTGTTGTTGGTCTGCGTTTTTCTTCGACAACGACGACGACGACGAGTGCCGCTTTTTAATGGCATTTCAAGAGATTTTCTTCCTCGGGAAAAGCACGTTCCGCTGCTGCTACTCAGGTTTTTGAAATCTTCCTTGGTGCATGATAAAATAAGAATTTCTGCAAATATCTTTGTAAAGCATTAATATGAAATCTTCAAAGATGAAAATAAAATAAATGTCATACCTGAACCCGGTTTGTTGGAACCTTTAGTTTAATGTTTCTCAACCGGTGAGGAATTCTCCCCTGGGGGAGAATTTGGCCATTTTTGGGAGGGAATGACGATTCAATAGAAATCCAATGTTTTTTTTTGTAAAAATACCTCTAGGGGAGAGTGGGGAGACTTTTTTAAATATATTTGAATGTATGTGTATTTCTTTGATAAGATACAACAGTAGGGTGGTCCAAATCCGGGCTGTTTTGGGGCTACCCTCTGATCATAGATTGACCCATCACTAGGCTAAATTTCAAATTTGAGCTCATTCTGACCACGGGAACCCCCTCTCTAATCACTTGAAGTTTGTATCAGAAAAATCGTAAAAATGTATGGAGAAAAGCAACTGCTTCAGTTTTTTTGGAGGGAACAATAGTCGTCCAATCTTTCTCAATTCTCAGACGTAGGACCTTCATTAAATTTAGAACAACTTTCCCGAAGTAACCACATTTTAAGGATTTTTTGCTGAAAAGTTATTAGCTTCCGAAAAGGACCGTTTTTGCGCAGACGGCTCAATTAAAATCAATTTCAATTTCTGTGAATTTTCACACTATTTGGAAAATGAGTAGAAGTTTAATGTTTTGTTATACAGTCCAGACTCGATTATCCGAAGCCTCGATTATCCGAAGTCCGATTATCCGAAGTTCGATTATCCGAAGGTTTGTATGGGACTTCGGATAATCGAATCGCGAACATTTTTTTTTCGTTTTTTTTTTCTTTTTCTTGTTTTAAACATCAAATTCGAGTTCTGCGACCCCATTTTAGTCAAATTTGAATAGTTGATTTCTTATTAAATAATAAAATGCATTTTTTCAATATATCGTCACCATATTGGCCGCCATCTAGTATTAAAAAAAATGTAAATCACTTTAGCATAGTTTAGGGGTCATACTTAAGCCCGACAATCAAAAATAAGACAGCGAAAAAAAAAATGTTTTCGTGATTCGATTATCCGAAGTTACGATTATCCGAAGTGAAATTTTTCTGTGGCCTTCGGATAATCGAGTCTGGACTGTACTTAAAAAAGAGCTGTGCTTATTTTTTTTATAAACTCAAGCTTGTTTAAAAAAAATTGCGAAATCAAAAAATTATAATACTTACTCAAGATTTTTATTGTTTCAATCATGATTTTTTTTAATTTTTTGTCAGATGGTTTTTGGTTATTGTTAGGTTTAGGTAATTTTGTTGGGCAGCTTTTGAGAAAAAATATATTTGTGAGGCGCTAATTCGATTTTTTTTAAGAACATTAATTTCATTCATTGCAAGAGCCTTTGCATCTTTTTGAGCAAAGTTCTATTACATGAAAAATAACCAAGTTTCAAATACTTTTTGTAAAAGTTACTTGGGTAATTCTCCGCCAACTCACACAGCAGTTGCTCCGACCCCTCTTCGATTTGCGTGAAACTTTGTCCTAAGGGGTAACTTTTGTCCCTGTGTCCATTTTTGAACATGCGAAAAAAGAGGTGTTTTTCAATAATTTGCAGCCTGAAACAGTGATGAGATAGAAATTTGGTGTCAAAGGGACTTTTATGTAAAATTAGACGCCCGATTTGATGGCGTACTCAGAATTCCGAAAAAACGTATTTTTCATCGAAAAAAAACACTGAAAAAGTTTTAAAAATTCTCCCATTTTCCGTTACTTGACTGTAAATAAATTTGGAACATGTCATTTTATGGGAAATTTAATGTACTTTTCGATTCTACATTGACTTAGAAGGGTTATTTTTTCATTTAGAACAAAATTTTTCATTTTAAAATTTCGTGTTTTTTCTAACTTTTTAGGGTTATTTTTTAGAGTGTAACAATATTCTACAAAGTTGTAGAGCAGACAATTACAAAAAAATTGATATATAGACATAAGGGGTTTGCTTATAAACATCACGAGTTATTGCGATTTTACGAAAAAAAAAGTTTTGAAAATGTTGGTCGTCGTTGATCATGGCCGTTCATGGTCACCCGCGACAGACACGGACGACGAAACAAAGAGAAACGCAAAAAGTAACTTTTTCAAAACTTTTTTTCGTAAAATCGCGATAACTCGTGATGTTTATAAGCAAACCCCTTATGTCTACACGCAAAAAAGTCCGTTCCCGTAAACGTGAACAATGTACCATGAAAATGGAAACAATGCAAATTTTATGATAAGATTTTGCACCGTGAACAAATGCATGTTTGCAATCGATTTTCATGAACGTTTGTTCACGAAAAGCCGTAACGCCTGGTCTGGTTACGTTTTTCCTATTCCCGTAATCATAAACTTAGTTCATGGTACTAGGAAACAAATCATACATTTGTTCACGCTATTGCAAACAAAAAACATGAATTTGTGGGCGGAGCCACAGCTTTGAAACAGAGACGAAAGACGTTCAGAAATTATTTTACGGGAAAGTGACAGTTGTAGGGTATCATTCACTGATTACGTGACGAACTACTTTATTTTGGCTCGGGTACGGATTTAGTTTTCTACAATCAGTTATTCGGATGGCAAAATTAGATAATTTTACCGATTTTGGAATTTTTGGCCGCAAATGACAAATACCGGGAACCTGCTCAATTCGAGGGCAGCCAACGGACCCTGAACCAACCTGGCCACTCCGGAACGGGTCACCGGTTACCTGTGGCCATTTGGGGACACTTCGGAATTTGCAAGGAACCAGGTCATGTGACGTATCAAAATTCATCAAATTAAAAAGTATTACCATTTAAAGCGATGCCAATGTCCGCTGGCCCAACCTGGCCACTCCGGAACGGGTCACCTATTACCGGTGGCCATTTGGGGACACTTCGGAATTTACAAGGAACCAGGTCATGTGACGTATCAAAATTCATCAAATTAAAAACTGTGACCGTTTTAAGTGATACCAATGTCCTCTGGCCAAACCTGGCCACTCCGGAACGGGTCACCGTTTACCGGTGGCCATTTGGGGACACTTCGGAATTTGCAAGGAACCGGGTCATGTGACGTATCAAAATTCATCAAATTAAAAAGTATAACCATTTAAAGCGATGCCAATGTCCGCAGGCCCAACCTGGCCACTTTGGAACGGGTCACCGGTCACCGGTGGCCATTTGCGGACACTTCGGAATTTGCAAGGAACCAGGTCATGTGACGTATCAAAATTCATCAAATTAAAAACTGTGACCGTTTTAAGTGATACCAATGTCCTCTGGCCCAACCTGGCCACTCCGGAACGGGTCACCGGTTACCGGTGGCCATTTGGGGACACTTCGGAATTTACAAGGAACCAGGTCATGTGACGTATCAAAATTCATCAAATTAAAAACTGTGACCGTTTTAAGTGATACCAATGTCCTCTGGCCAAACCTGGCCACTCCGGAACGGGTCACCGGTTACCGGTGGCCATTTGGGGACACTTCAGAATTTGCAAGGAACCAGGTCATGTGACATATCAAAATTCATCAAATTAAAAACTGTGAACGTCTTAAGTGATACCAATGTCCTCTGGCCAAACCTGGCCACTCCGGAACGGGTCACCGGTTACCGGTGGCCATTTGGGGACACTTCGGAATTTGCAAGGAACCGGGTCATGTGACGTATCAAAATTCATCAAATTAAAAAGTATTACCATTTAAAGCGATGCCAATGTCCGCTGGCCCAACCTGGCCACTCCGGAACGGGTCACCGGTTACCGGTGGCCATTTGGGGACACTTCGGAATTTGCAAGGAACCAGGTCATGTGACGTATCAAAATTCATCAAATTAAAAAGTATTACCATTTAAAGCGATGCCAATGTCCGCTGGCCCAACCTGGCCACTTCGGAACGGGTCACCTATTACCGGTGGCCATTTGGGGACACTTCGGAATTTACAAGGAACCAGGTCATGTGACGTATCAAAATTCATCAAATTAAAAACTGTGACCGTTTTAAGTGATACCAATGTCCTCTGGCCAAACCTGGCCACTCCGGAACGGGTCACCGTTTACCGGTGGCCATTTGGGGACACTTCGGAATTTGCAAGGAACCGGGTCATGTGACGTATCAAAATTCATCAAATTAAAAAGTATAACCATTTAAAGCGATGCCAATGTCCGCAGGCCCAACCTGGCCACTTTGGAACGGGTCACCGGTCACCGGTGGCCATTTGCGGACACTTCGGAATTTGCAAGGAACCAGGTCATGTGACGTATCAAAATTCATCAAATTAAAAACTGTGACCGTTTTAAGTGATACCAATGTCCTCTGGCCCAACCTGGCCACTCCGGAACGGGTCACCGGTTACCGGTGGCCATTTGGGGACACTTCGGAATTTACAAGGAACCAGGTCATGTGACGTATCAAAATTCATCAAATTAAAAACTGTGACCGTTTTAAGTGATACCAATGTCCTCTGGCCAAACCTGGCCACTCCGGAACGAGTCACCGGTTCCCGTTGGCCATTTGGGGACACTTCAGAATTTGCAAGGAACCAGGTCATGTGACGTATCAAAATTCATCAAATTAAAAACTGTGACCGTTTTAAGTGATACCAATGTCCTCTGGCCAAACCTGGCCACTCCGGAACGGGTCACCGGTTACCGGTGGCCATTTGGGGACACTTCGGAATTTGCAAGGAACCGGGTCATGTGACGTATCAAAATTCATCAAATTAAAAAGTATTACCATTTAAAGCGATGCCAATGTCCGCTGGCCCAACCTGGCCACTCCGGAACGGGTCACCGGTTACCGGTGGCCATTTGGGGACACTTCGGAATTTGCAAGGAACCGGGTCATGTGACGTATCAAAATTCATCAAATTAAAAAGTATTACCATTTAAAGCGATGCCAATATCCGCTGGCCCAACCTGGCCACTCTGGAACGGGTCACCGGTTACCCGTGGCCATTTGGGGACACTTCGGAATTTGCAAGGAACCGGGTCATGTGACGTATCAAAATTCATCAAATTAAAAAGTATAACCATTTAAAGCGATGCCAATGTCCGCTGGCCCAACCTGGCCACTTTAGAACGGGTCACCGGTTACCGGTGGCCGTTTGGGGACTCTTCGGAATTTGCAAGGAACCAGGTCATGTGACGTATCAAAATTCATCAAATTAAAAAGTATTACCATTTAAAGCGATGCCAATGTCCGCTGGCCCAACCTGGCCACTCCGGAACGGGTCACAAAAATACAAAAATACAAAAATACAAAAATACAAAAATACAAAAATACAAAAATACAAAAATACAAAAATACAAAAATACAAAAATACAAAAATACAAAAATACAAAAATACAAAAATACAAAAATACAAAAATACAAAAATACAAAAATACAAAAATACAAAAATACAAAAATACAAAAATACAAAAATACAAAAATACAAAAATACAAAAATACAAAAATACAAAAATACAAAAATACAAAAAAACAAAAATACAAAAATACAAAAATACAAAAATACAAAAATACAAAAATACAAAAATACAAAAATACAAAAATACAAAAATACAAAAATACAAAAATACAAAAATACAAAAATACAAAAATACAAAAATACAAAAATACAAAAATACAAAAATACAAAAATACAAAAACACAAAAATACAAAAATACAATAATACTAAAATGCTAAAATACTAAAATTCAAAAATATGAATGAAATATTTTGGAATATTGTGAATACTAAATTTAAATTCAATATTCAATATTCTCCTCATGCTTAAAGTTTATTAAAAAAAATTTAATCTAGAAAATATTTTTTTAAATAGTCAATGTGCGCATATTTTCATACTTAAAATACTTGAATTAAAATAAATTCTTAAAAAAGTTTAATTACTTAAAATGCTTGAATAACTTAAATTTCTTGAATAACTTGAATTACTGAAATTTCTTGAATTTCTTGAATTTTTTGAATTACTTGAATTTCTTGAATTTCTTGAATTTCTTGAATTTCTTGAATTTCTTGAATTTTTTGAATTACTTGAATTTCTTGAATTTCTTGAATTTTTTGAATTTTTTGAATTTCTTGAATTTCTTGAATTTTTTGAATTTCTTGAATTTCTTGATTTTTCATGAATTTCTTGAATTTCTTGAATTTCTTGAATTTCTTGAATTTCTTGAATTTCTTGAATTTCTTGAATTTCTTAAATTTCTTGAATTTCTTGAATTTCTTGAATTTCTTGAATTTCTTGAATTTCTTGAATTTCTTGAATTTCTTGAATTTCTTGAATGTTTTGAATTTCTTGAATTTCTTGAATTTCTTGAATTTCTTGAATTTCTTGAATTTCTTGAATTTCTTGAATTTCTTGAATTTCTTGAATTTCTTGAATTTCTTGAATTTCTTGAATTTCTTGAATTTCTTGAATTTCTTGAATTTCTTGAATTTCTTGAATTTCTTGAATTTCTTGAATTTCTTGAATTTCTTAAATTTCTAGAATTTCTTGAATTTTTTGAATTTTTTGAATTTCTTGAATTTCTTGAATTTCTTGAATTTCTTGAATTTCTTGAATTTCCTGAATTTCTTGAATTTTTTTTTTTTTTTATTATAGAGACTTTACACCATTGTGCATTCATCTCTTCAAGGTGGATAGTGAAAGAGGAAAGATTACAGAGTTTAAAATCACTTCAATAATTATTACCATGCCTTTTTTCTAACGATTTCTGTCTATGTTTCAAATATTTAGCGGAATATTTAAAGAGTGAATTATCAAGTTCTTCAAGTTTATCTTCGTCCTCTTCTTCCAGGGATTTAGAAGTTATCTCGCAACATTTTTTCTTATAATATTTTGCCTTTATGACATCTTCATCTTCTTCATCTGTTTCTTCTGCAGCCATCTCTCTTCGTTTTTTTGTTAGTTCGTCTTCCGCGTCCAAATATGCCTGTAAGCGCTTTCGGCGGCGGGTGTGCTTAGAAAGCACGGTCTCGAATCCATCGTTGTCTTCTTCGTCAATTTCACTTGTTTCCATTGCATTTTGTTCTGGTTTACTGTTGATGCTTTTACTGCTGCTGCTGCTTGGCTCGGGTTCAATCGGTTGTGTACTGCTTTTTTGGTTCACCTTTTTACTCGAATCCGCACATTTTTTGTTCTTTGCTTTGAGTTTGCAAAGCGATTTTTTGCCTATAATCGTCACTGTTGCAACAGCATTGTTTACAGTGATTGATTTCGGCATTGGCTGTTTCAGCAACATCCGCAGGGTCCGAACTCCATTTGAAATCCCTGGGAAGAAGTTAATCCAGCGGTCGTTGGTGATGGTCAAAACTTCGCCGTATTTACTCATCACTTTGACTACGTCATCATTGCTTATGCCTAGAGGTAGGTCAAGCACACGAACTTCCGTAGCGTTGTTGTCCAAGTAAATCGGGATTTTGCAACCCTGATATACCAGAGGTTTGTCGATGATGGACGAGGCCATTGCTGAGTCGGCGAACTGCAACACGGCTATTTTTCTTCTATTGCATAATTGCAATGCTCGCAAGTTTTCTTGGTTTACTTGAAGGTCTGCGAGAAATTTTTTTACAAGCTTTGGGCTTGGTTGGTTTTGGAGTTGACAAAAATCCAGAACCACACTGTTTTTGTCTACGGTGCACATTTTGAAAAAGCGGCGACGCGCACACAAACTGTGGACTGGCGTTGAGAATGCGACTTGTAAGGTCGGCGGTTACTTTGCAACTGTCTTGAATTTTTTGAATTTCTTGAAATTCTTAATTTTTCATGAATTTCTTGAATTTCTTGAATTTCTTGAATTTCTTGAATTTCTTGAATTTCTTGAATTTCTTGAATTTCTTGAATTTCTTGAATTTCTAGAATTTCTTGAATTTCTTGAATTTCTTGAATTTCTTGAATTTCTTGAATGTCTTGAATTTCTCGAATTTCTTGAATTTCTTGAATTTCTTGAATTTCTTGAATTTCTTGAATTTCTTGAATTTCTTGAATTTCTTGAATTTCTTGAATTTCTTGAATTTCTTGAATTTCTTGAATTTCTTGAACTTCTTGAATTTCTTAAATTTCTTAAATTTCTTGAATTTCTTGAATTTCTTGAATTTCTTGAATTTCTTGAATTTCTTGAATTTCTTGAATTTCTTGAATTTCTTGAATTTCTTGAATTTTTTGAATTTCTTGAATTTCTTGATTTTTCATGAATTTCTTGAATTTCTTGAATTTCTTGAATTTCTTGAATTTCTTGAATTTCTTGAATTTCTTGAATTTCTTGAATTTCTTGAATTTCTTGAATTTCTTGCATTTCTTGAATTTCTTGAATTTCTTGAATTTCTTGAATTTCTTGAATTTCTTGAATTTCTTGAATTTCTTGAATTTCTTGAATTTCTTGAATTTCTTGAATTTCTTGAATTTCTTGAATTTCTTGAATTTCTTGAATTTCTTGAATTTCTTAAATTTCTTGAATTTCTTAAATTTCTTGAATTTCTTGAATTTCTTGAATTTCTTGAATTTCTTGAATTTCTTGAATTTCTAGAATTTCTTGAATTTCTTGAATTTCTTGAATTTCTTGAATTTTTTGAATTTTTTGAATTTCTTGAATTTCTTGAATTTCTTGAATTTCTTGAATTTCTTGAATTTCTTGAATTTCTTGAATTTCTTGAATTTCTTGAATTTCTTGAATTTCTTGATTTTCTTGAATTTCTTGAATTTCTTAATTTTCTTGATTTTCTTGAATTTCTTAAATTTCTTGATTTTCTTGAATTTCTTGAATTTCTTGAATTTCTTGAATTTCTTGAATTTCTTGAATTTCTTGAATTTCTTGAATTTCTAGAATTTCTTGAATTTCTTGAATTTCTGGAATTTCTTGAATTTCTTGAAGTTATTGAATTTCTTGAATTTCTTAAATTTCTTGAATTTTTTTAATCTCTTGAATTTTTTGAATTTTTTGAATTACTTGAAAATCTTGGAATGTACTTGAATTTAACGAAACGCTTTAATTGTTTGAAATACCCTTCCAATCCAACCCCCCTACCCCTTGCATGTGTTGCTCTTCTCCTGAATTTTATCCCTCCTCTCCCCAACAAAACTCGTGGTTTATGCATGAGCCCTTGTGGGCAATAACCCCTTACAAAACTTACCAGAACCACCCGCCCCAAGTAGCCGAACGGTCGAAACTCCACTCACAAAACTATAACATTTATTTGTAAATCAAACTTCTTCAATAATCTCTTTGAAGAAAAATACACAAGCCAATTCTACCAATCAGCTGGTCAGCACGTCAAAACTTGTCTGTTTTGTTTCCAAGCGTTACGGGTCGACTTTGAAAAAGTAACGCAACTTATCGTCTTTAAACAGGGATCACAGCGTCATAAACTAGTTCATAACTTTATGAAGTGCACATTACGATTTCATGATTTTTGTACCGTAAACCGGGGTGACTTTGATAGGATTTCTATTTGTTTTTGGAATATTTTCGAACATGTAAGGTTTTTCTCAAGATTATTATTTTTAAAACATGTACTGGGGTAGGCCACACAAAGTCCATGCACTATTTTGGAAAAAAAGTTTTTTCAATAGTGTTTAGAAAAATAGTTACGTCAAAAATTCTAAGTTTTAATGCCGGGGTGACTTTGATAGTCATGGTTTTTCTTGTTAAAATCATATTTAAGATGTTAAAATTTTATTTGTACGTTGAATGCACCATCACTAAAGTAGCTGATATAGTTTTTAAGAAAAAAAATCAATGTTTATATTTATTTCACTAAGTTTATAAGCTTTTGAACAAAATACATATAAATTTTAGGTAAAATTGTTAAAAAGTCGGAATTTTGCCTGAAATTTGTTAAAACTAGTTTTGTTTACAAAATTATCGATTTATATTGCATTTTATACGGAATTCGAAGCACGAATCACAATTTTTCACATTTTACATGAAATTTGTTCAACTGAAATTGCCTATAAATTTGGAGATTTTTTTAATTTGTGTTTCAAAAACACATATTAATTATTATTTACAAATTTATTTAACCTTCTCCTAGTGGAAAATTGTCCAAAGAATCCGAAAATGCATTCCGTTTTCCGATTCAAAATCATGTTCATTGATAAAATCATGACACTTTGAGAAGTTTAAAATAATTACTTTCATCAACATTTTCTTAATTATATTTAACTAACTTATTAAACTTTTCAAAATTTTATGAAAGGTTCTTCTTGAGGTACTTTGAACTCTTCTCTACCACGGTCAGTATGTTTCTAAACCATTCCTTACGTATTTTAATTGTACTCTTCATTTTGCGGAAAAATCGCAAACCTATCAAAGTCACCCCGGCTATCAAAGTCACCCCGTTTTACGGTACCATGATTTCATGAATTTGTTCACGTTTCCATGAACACGTTTGTTTGCTAAATTCGTGATTTTTTGTTCATGGCTACGGGAACGCTTTTTTTTGCGTGTATATATCATTTTTTTTGTAATTGTCTGCTCTGCAACTTTGTAGAACATTGTTACACTTTAAAAAATAACCCTGCAAAGTTAGAAAAAACACGAAATTTTAAAATGAAAAATTTTGTTCTAAATGAAAAAATGACCCTTCTGGGTCAATGTAGATTCGAAAAGTACATTAAATTTCCCATAAAATGACATGTTCCAAAAATTTTTACAGTCGAGTAACGGAAAATGGGAGAATTTTTAAAACTTGTTTAGTGTTTTTTCGATGAAAAATACGTTTTTTCGGAATTCTGAGTACGTCAAAAAACGGACCTCGGATTCGTGATCAGGGACAAAAGTCACCCCTTAGGACAAAGTTTCACGCAAATCGAAGAGGGGTCGGGGCAACTTTTCCCGATTTCGTGTGAGTTGGTAGGAAATTACCCACTTGACCTTTTTTTTGGTTTTTTTTTTTCCAAAAAATTAGTCAAGAAAAAATTACAGAAATAACAGCGTAGGCCCAACTCGAGAGGGGCATGAAGTTTGGGGTCCCCAGAAACATGAGCTATTTGAATTTTTCAAAAAAATTTGACAGGGCTGAATGGGTTTCCCCTAAGCTTGTATGGAAAATTAGAGCGGTTCGTCGCTGTTGCATACAAACAAAAATTGCATGCAAAATATGTTTAGTAGCGAACAGCACTCCAAAATAAATCTTATTTTTGAAGAATAAATCGGGTGCGGGACACGTCGCGAGTGCACGCGTTTTTTGTGAAGATAATTTTGTTCTGCTAAAACAAGTGTTTTAACGTTTAATTATTTGGTTTATTTCGCGAATCGCGTGTGTACAAGGTCGAACCATTCGTTGTGCCTGAAATACGTTGAAGTCGCGGCAAAAAATAGTGAAGTTTTGCAAAATTGTGTTCTTTAGTGAAACTTGTTTTTACCCCAAAACGGGGACTACGCCATCCGACAAGCGTCGCGAAGGCAGCTGTTGCGATGTTTTTTCGTTCGGTGTTTTGTAAGAGCGAGACAAAACCATTGTTTATTTGGGGAGTTGTTTGAGAATGGTGTGAAAGACGCAGAAGTTAGAGGGGGGATTTTTGAAGTTATTGAGAAGAGTTTCCTTCCCGGATTGTATATGTGCAGTTTGGAACCGGAATTGCTTTTTGCCCGGAAGTTTGTGTTCCGAAAACAGCAGCAGAAAATGCAGTGTGCGATGACAGCAGAAACGGACGAGGAGGAGGGTAGCGGCTTGAAGTGCATTGGGAGAGAACGAGACGGACTAACTTGTTGGTCATTAAAGCCGTTTCGCAACAACAACGAGATCGACGTCGACGTGTTTCGGGTGAGAGCTTTCCAAAATCTTCTGTCTTCTTTCTTCATCTTCCGCCTCTGCATTTCTTTTAAATCGTCTTCCTCTGACACTCTGACGTTTGAGAGAAAAAGATGCTGACGCGGCCAAGCTGTCAGAAATGAACAGTGGACGCAGTTGAATTGAATCAAGAGTAGTACAGACTTTTTTCTAATTGTTGCAAATTCTAGTTTTTATCCTTACAGATTTCATTTGCAGGAACGTTTATTGTCTTTTGAGGAGTTGTTATTTTATTGTGTAACTAAAAGAGCTGGTATTTTTATTTAAGTTATCTTTAGTAACTTAAATTTCGCGATTCAGCAAAGCTAGTTCGATTTGCGACGCGGTTTCGGTCGGTTGTTGTCATTTCGTCAACGGTGCAAGAATATTCTATATATTTCGGAACGCTCCGCGTATTTATTGAAACTTGTTATGCAATTTTTTATTATAACTTATGTTGCTGGCTAAAACGGATTTTACAATCGTCTGTATGTCTTGGTCAACATTTAAATGTATGCAAATGGATCCCTTGTTTCCACAGCCGGCTGTCTAATATTGGATCTTAAATAAAAATATTCGCGTCGGGATAAAGAGTTAAACGTTCACCAGCTAAATAACAACGGTCTGAACAATAGCATCTTATTGCTTGCCTTGAGAATAATATTACAATCTGGTTAAAATACTAAATTCACTACCTTGATTAAACGGGAATTGTCTCAACAGCAGCATCCGATTGCTTGCCTTGGGAATAAAAATCTTACCGACTAAACTTTTTTATGCCAAAGGTCGTATCGCTTGCTTAGGGCGAATCCTAGACCTCTACCCATCACAACTACCAACTCCCCGCGACACTTACGCAGCCCTGTTGTTTAAATTCGATCAAATTTGGTCAAACGGTCAGTTTGATCAAGTTCCACAATAGGGTTGGGAAAAAGAGCCTGCGGTTTCGCTACCTTTTTCTAAGTAAGTTTAGCATCAACACTTCCCGTGCTCCTAATCCTTATTCCTGCCCCGGTGAATGGTGGAGATGGGAGCGGCCGGCAATGGATGGCTTTCATGGTGCTGGCTGTCCTGTCTTGGTAGAATTGGTTTTAATTCCTTTTAATCAATTTCTAAGCAACCTGGGCTGGATATTCATCACACATACATGAAGAAATCCAGTCTGCAACCCGCTAAGATCACCATCTCCATGCGAATGCGAATGCGAATGCGAATAAATCGGATGCGGGACACTTAAGTCGTTTAGCCCAATGGATATTTCGCCGAATTAAAATAAAAGACAGAAAAGAATAGTGAAGATTAAATGTGTAGTTAAAAAAAATTATTGCATGAGATTAATGCATTTTTTTTTTCAAACGTGACTAGTTATCTGAATTATGAAAGGTGATTTTATTTATTTCTGGGAGTTTTTGTATTCTTTTCAACATGTTCAGTTTTGCGAAAATAAAAATACTTTCTCAACAAAAACATCAGTTTCTAAAGTTTTTGCATTTAAAAAAAAATTCCAGTTCTAAGGACCATTTAAAATATGATTTTATTAAACTCTGAAAGTTCTTACATTTTCTTCAAAATGATCAGTTCTTTGAAAATGCAATGGAGTTAAAAAAAAATCTGTTTTTTGAATATTTTTTCAAGCGAGACCAGTTCTTTGAACTATTTATGAGATGATTTTATTCATTTCTGGAAGTTTTTACATTCTATTCAACATGGCTTGTTCTTTGAAAATAAATGAGTTTCTCAACAAAGGAATATTTTATTATTTTTATTTTATTTTTATTTTTTATTAATTTCTGTAAGGTTTTGCATCATTTTCAGTACAACCAGTTTTTTTGGTTTTGAATTATTTTCAAACATGGCCAATTCTTTGAAAATGAATTGGTTTTCAAAAAAAAAACTTATTTCTGTATTTTTTACAATCTATTAAACATGACCAGTTCTTTGAAGTATTTTGAAACATTAGCAGATGAAGGTTGTTGGACAACTTTTTCCAACTTAAATCAATTTCAGAACTCAACGGATTGCTTGCTATCAACCTATTTAGCGTCTACAAAAACATAACTTTTTACGACGTTTTCCTTAAAGGTGCTTTTGACAACTCGAGTCGAGGTATCAATATGGCGCTGCCTTCTCGTTTCATCTTATAAACATTTTTGAAATATTTTTTTAAGCTTTTGCATTTATTCAGTTTTTGATAAACGTTTTGAAAAAATATTTAAAAAAAAATTAAAAAGTTGCTATCTGCATAGGAAACACATGGGACATAGATTGTTAAGAAAATTTAATCTAGAAATGTTGATTTAAAACTTGAAATTACCGGAAGAATCCTAAAACTAAAAACGGAAAAATCCAAATATTGCTACATTAAAAGATTGTATTTTTTTATTGATATTTATTCATTTTATTGATTTATACAATGGAATAAATTTTAAATTGGATTAATTCATGTTCCCTTATTTTACTTTGTTCACTCTTATCTGATAACTATGCCGATCAGCTTGCTTGGAGAAATTTTGCAATGCATTTCCAACGGCAGCCATCTCTCTGGTAAGGATTTCCGATTATGAAAATGACGTGGTGCATGTGGCTGATGGGTAAAAGAAAGTGCCAACGCGTTGTTGGAAGGATAATTAAGTTTTACCATCATTGCAACCCCATTATGGAGTGGTTTCTGTTTAATGGCGGTGAGGAATGTTGAGTGAGTTTTGGAAAATTGTTTTTTTTTCTGTTGAGAATATTTCTTTTTTAAATTTTAAATTAATTGTATTGAAATTATGTGCAAATGTAACGAAAAATAGCTTATAATTATTGTTACTCAATTTCATTTAATTCTTCTCGTTCACAAAAAAAAGTAAAATAAAACTAATAATTGAAGAAGACAGTTTCATTGATACACTTTTTCCTCCTCAACAACTGGTTCATGTTGACTGAACAAGTGCGCTCACTTTTTCCCATTTTTTTCAATAAATTGAAAGCATTTTCTATCCAATTTAATACATCTCATTCCTAAGAGGAGGGGGGTTCGTCGTCTTCCTGGGACACTTCCGACGGCAAGGGCCAGCCGGCAAAACATCTCGTCGAAACACGCGGAAATGAGCGCGCGAAGCTAAATGAAAAATTCCTATTATGAGCAGCAACTTTTTCTTCCTTTCTATCTCTTGAGAAAACTGAAATAAACTTGAATAAAACTCCCGCTTACCCCCCTCCGGAATGAAAGTGAGTGTCGGTGCAGGCGGAAAACTAAAAAGATTTTGAATAAACTACATTTTCACCGCCCCGGGGGCGGTGGCCAAAGTGGGAAAGTTTTTTCGCCCATTAACATGAGCAAATTGCAAAACGGGAGGGAAAATTCGAAGGAATAAATCGAAGCCGGCCCTTGAAAAAGTTGTTCGGAACGGCCCCCCAGAAGTGATTCGATTCCGAACAGCGGGAAATTAGCCGTAATGAGCATCTTGGGGGGCCTCTTCAGTGGGAATCCGGGATTGAAGAAAAACGCACCATTTTGATTGCACTGAAGTACACTTTATTTTTATGCTTACGTTAGTTAAGTAAAATACATATTTAATAAGTGCTTGTTAAAATCGCTTTCCAATACATCTTTTTCTTTTGTTAGGCACTTTCTAAGTCACTGTGATTTTTGGCTCCTCAAATTAATTAGTTAATTGTTATACGCGAATTTGTCGCTAAAACTCGTTTAGAATTAAAACATTGGGAAGACTACTAAAACAATTGCATTTTTGAACACTGAACAAATATTTTAAACCCCTTTTCGATTAAGATCGAGCTCTGGAAGCTTTCTTCGACTTGTCCACCTTCGGTGGAACATTTCCTGCCTTTCCGGCTGAGACGTGACGATTGTACAAACTGAAAAAATAACAAAATTATTAACTAAACTCATAAAATCACTCAAAACAACCAAACTCACATCCTGTACGCCTCGGTTTTGATGTACTCGAGCACGTGGCTGATGCCGATCAGGTACTGCTCGGCGATCGCAGTAACCCACGGGTTTTCCTCCATCTTGAGGACGGACTTTTGGCCGAGCAGATCCAAGCTGGCGATTTCCGGCGGCAGCACCGTCAGCCGGTTGTTCTGGATGTGCAGCTCGCGGATGCGCGTCAGCTCGCCGATTTCGCGCGGCAGCTCGAGCAGGTCGTTGTCGCGGAGACCGAGCTGGTGGGGCGGGGAAAGGGAAGGGTGATAAAAGTTTATATTGTATTTTTTAAGATTTAGTCATCAAAAATTTTAAAGTAAGCTAGCAGATAACTGAAAAAATCGTATCAAGCAAATTGAATAAAATGTTTTGTCAACTTATCTTCGGAACAAAACTACAAAAATAGTAAAAAAATAAATAAAGCGAATTAAAAAATTAACTTTGTGGGCGGTATTCTCATTTGAACATTTCCGTTCAAAATGCATCGCGTGCTAGGTAAATTCTGCAACTGCATGCTAAAAAAATCGTTATCTCAATAGATACCAATTTGCCTAACAAGAAAATAGATGACTCTTATGTAAAATCGTCTGGGGAATACGATCATGACTTCCAATTTAAAATTAAATCGCGTGTATATTGAGAAATTGCATGTAAAATTTTCAATTGCGAAAAATGCATCAAAGTTGGATTTCAATCGTAAATCTGATAACGTTATTCAATTTAGCGTTCAATTTTCTTTAAAAATAGCAGTGGAGTTTTGCTCTACCATTTTTAGTTTCCATAAAATGGCCATTTAAAAACAAAGTTTTAATTTCTAATTACGAAAATCGCAAAACTTCAGGGCGCCAAATAGAATATGATTTTTTAAAGAAAAAATATTCCAGCTAAAAAAAATAATGTCAAGAAATAAAATATATACCATTGCATGTACCATTATTGCCGAGAAACAGCCAAATAAAAACTCTGAATTTGCTATGCAAAACTGGTTGCGCCATGTACCAGTGCATTGAATTGCAAACCCCTGAAAGTAGGCCTCGTGCTTATTTTTGTATAGGAAATTCAGAGTTTTCATTGGCTGTTTCTCGGCAATGGTTTGGTTTAGTTTGAGATATGCATTGATTCTTATGTAAAATTGTCCGGGGAACACGATGGTGACCAAATTAAAAAATATAAAATTATGGAATGAGTGAAAATCACCTTTTTAACCATAAACAGCGAACAAATAATATTGGAAGGCATTTGAGGGTTGATATTTTATTTTTAAAGAATTTCCTGGACAATTTCCTATAAAATACAATCAGAAGAAAGTCTTTTGGTCTAGTAGTTGGAATGTTACGAGAGCAATTCTCTACGAAATCGGTCGATTTCGACCATTTTTATTTTTTTCATTTGGCTCAAACTTTGTAGGAACCTCCCCTATGACCAAGAAAGCTATTTTGTGTCATTGGTTCACCAATACAAGTCTCCATACAATTTTGGCAGCTGTCCATTAGGGTGACAATAAAAAAATCGACATCAGAGATACCCTCTGATTCGATTCCTTAGGCAAAAATAAGTATCTGTGCAAATTTTGAGCCAAATCGGTAAAGGTTAAGGGGTCGCTTTTTACCGTTGAAGTTTATATGGGGAAAATCGCAAAAATGTATGCAGAAAAACATCGTTTTAATATTTTTCTGCCAGGTGGCGCAGGTCTCGCCCAAAATTTTCCAAGAGTGAGATTCTTGTAGGAAATTTAATTTCCTACAACTTTGTCGAAGGGTGCAAAACGATCCGAGTTGATCCTGATTTTTGATGATTTTTCTAGTAAAAAATATTTTCTTATGTACTTCTTATATACTCCTTATATTCTTTCAAGTATATAAGCCAATTTCTTTTCATCGCATTGCTAATAACTCATCAGGATCAACTCGGATCTTCTTGCACCCTTCGACAAAGTTGCAGGAAATTAAATTTCCTACAAGAATCTCACACTTGGACAATTTTAGGCGAGACCTGCGCCACCTGCTGCCAAAATCCTGAAGCGATGTTTCCCCATATAAACTTCAACGATAAAAAGCGACCCCTTAGCCTTAACCGATTTGACTCCAAATTGGCACAGTAACTTATTATTGCCTAAAGAATCGATCCAGGGGGTATCTCTTCAGATTTCCCAAAATTTTCATTTTTTCTTGTCACCCTACTATGCATTCAAACATTTGTATCTTTTGACTTAATTTTCTGATCAAAAGTTGTAGGTATTGTTGATTTTTTTAATTAACTTTTTTTTTTCACGAAAACTCAATTTCCCAAAATACGTATTTTTTATTTTCGAGATTTTTTAATATGTTTCAGGGAACAAAAACCCACAACTTTTGAGCCATAGAGAAGTATGGTCAAAAAAACAAAAAATATTATACAAAAAAATTTACATATTTTTTATTTTTTGATAAAGAGCTTCGTTTTGAAGATATAGCCACCGATATATATTTGTTTATATAAATAGTGACCATGAGTGACCATTTCTACAATTTTAGAGCAAATTTTCTGAACTTTTCAAAAACATATTTTTAGATATGGTCACTCGTGGTCACTATTTTTAAAAATCGAAAAACTTCAAATATTTCACTTAAATCAATCTATCGGTGGCTATATCTTGAAAACGAAGCTCTTTATCAAAAAATCTGTAAAGTACTTTTCGATTGGAAATTCAATTTTCCATAAATAATATGTCGAATTTGTTTTTGCATGAAATTTCGATTTTTTACAAAAATGACTATTTTTCAAAAATTCATAAATTGGCGGCAGATTTTTTGACCATACATCTCTATGGCTCAAAAGTTGCGGATTTTTGTTTCCTAAAACATATCAAAAAATCTCGAAAATAAAAAAATACGTATTTTAGGAAGTTGAGTTTTTGTGAAAAAAAAGTTAAATAAAAAATCGGCCATTTTTTTCGTGTAATCAAAAAATACAAATAAAATCCATTTCCAGAATAAAAAGTTATTTAGAAAATCGTCAAAAAAGAGCGTGGTGCCAAAGAAAAAGGGAAGGTCCAATCTGGGTGCAGAATAGTTGTCCGCAAAGCGGCCTCAATTTAGAACTGTCAAAGCGGAACCAATTTACTGTTCGCATAATTATACCAAGAAGTGGCAAGTATTGTGATCGATCTAAAATTTATTTAGTCAGGAATAAAAAATAATCGGTGGCTATTGAGGTATTCGAAGTCAAAACATCTTAATAATAGGGTTGAAATCGAGATTGGCATAATTCGTCGCTAAAATTTTATAATCGCTATGTCTCACGCAAAACCTATGTTTATGACGCTTTTTTAAATGTTAGCGACGAATTATCAATAACTATGAATAGTACTTTCCAAATAATATTGGATAATCTTACTCCGATATTATCACTACACATCAAAGATACATAATCTCGGAACTTCCATTCGGTTGCTCTTCTGATTCACGAAATTCCACCCACTTTTGACACAATTTTTCATCTCGTGGAAAACAAAAAAGGCCTCTTTTGGCCGCCCATCGTTTAGTCTACAAAGAAAAAAGTGCGAAGCACCTTATTTTTCATCGAAAACATCAACATCAACAGATCCAAAATGTTTCATAATAATTCACTTCAGCAGCAAAAAATATGTCACGCTTGAGCTTGAACATAGCCTTCTACTTTGTTTATGTTTACAGCTGTAGTGCAGTTGTATTAGTGGGGAGCAGTGGGGAGCTTTCGAAAATCACGTTACGCATTCTGTCTTTTCAGCACCCAGGGTCCAATCGGCACCAAACTTAGCATTTCTGTTGACTAACGATATATGAACGTTTTCTCCAAGTTTTGTTCAAATCGATGAAGGTCGAGTCCAAAAGTGTATATACCCAGTTGACCTGAGTTGACCCATTTTTGAAATTTTTGACAAATAATAATTTTTAGCTTTGCAAACATATTTCGATGGATCTTTCGTTTTAGCTTGAATCTTGGCTTGCTACTTTTTTGCAATATTTTTTTTAAATGAATATTTGAAACTAACATTTTTCAAATTATTTTCTCATAGCATAAAATTATTTTTAAGCTTAACAAGCAAAATAATGTTGTACAACTATTTCAAAAATGAGTGTTTTATTGCAAAACAAGATCGAAATATTTTTACCATTCTCATTAAGACCCCGGTCTAAATGAGAAGAGAAACGCCGAAAAATAACTCATTCTGTTATCAAAAATCACAAGAATTCTAAAATAAAGAGTATCTGAATATATATATGTACTCAGATACATATCAGTCTGGACCCGGAGCCTGCTGTTCCCGTTACATTTTATATTGAATTCCAATAAGAATATAAAATTAAAATCAGAGGGCTTTTGTTAATTTGATTTGGTTAACCGCGGTGGATTTTCTTGAAATAATTCGAACTGTCAAAAATCCACCAAAGGATCTACCGGTGGATACTTTTCTACCACAGTTTTTTGTGTGATCAATGTGGTAGATGTTTTGGTGGATGTTTGACAGTTCGAATTATTTCAAGAAAATCCACCGCGGTTAACCAAATCAAATGAACAAAAGCCCTCAGGCTTCGGGTTCAGACAGACTGATTTAAAAATGAAAAATTAAGCTAGGCCTACTTTACCGATGTTGTTTTAAAATAGATCACAGAAATAAACTCAAACATATAAATTCATTCTATTCCAGCTAGAATCATGAACCTGATCATGAATGCGGCGATGCGGCACAGGGAGGATACCTGAATTCTTATACGTATAACAGAAGTAGATTTCTCGAATAAATTTTCAAAAGGTCCTATCTGCATAGGAAACCCATGAGGGATAGGTTGTTTTGAAAATTTAATCTAGATTTCACGAATTATTTCCAAAATTCCAATTTAAAATTTTTATTTAGATTTAATTAGATTCACAATAAGAATTCGTAAATTTGCAAAAAGCATCTGCTTTAATATAAATGTAATTCCTAAATCTCGTTCCTAAAATACCTTTAAGTTTTGAACAATGAGCACAAACTGAACTAAAGTAGTCAAATAATATCAAACGTTCCCAACATAGATTTCAGATATAAGTTTTCAACATTCGGTCAAATACTGTCGATATCAGAACAACCGTACCTTAAGGCAAACAAACAAGCCAAGTTTTTTGCAAAATAACAGTCAGCGCAGATGATTAGATTTCGACAGAAATGTCTTAATGTGCACTATTAAAACAAAATTAATACTCACGATTTGCAGATTCTTCAAATTCCTGATCTCCGGGGGCAAAAATTCAAAATCATTGTCTCCAAGATACAGCGCCCTCAAAGAGTCTAAAATAAAGACGAATTTTCTAGTACGATTTAAAAGCGAATGTAACTAATCTTACCCATCATAAAGAAGTTCCCGGGCAGCACCTTCTCGCTCAGATTATTGTACGACAAATCGAGCACCTCCAGCACGGGAAACGCCCCAAATCCACGCGGGAGCGTGTTCAACCGATTGATCGAGCAGTTCAGGATGCGCAACTTGGGCATCGACGACAACGAGAGGGGCAGTTCCTCCAGCTGGTTGTTCGAAATGTTCAGAATTTCCAGGTTGATGAGATTCGCGACGCCCGGTGGAACCACTGAACGAAAATGAATCGTAAACAAAAGTTGTCATGAATGAACGTTTTGTTTTGTGTTGGTATTTGTGAAATCGAAGCAAGCTGTTTTGGTGGGTCCACTCCGTTTGACAGCTGATTAATTTCGGCACTAACTCACCTTTTAGCTTGTTGTGGCTCAGCGTGATTCTAGTTACAAAAGTCATGTTAACTGTAAAGAAAAGGATCTAATGACTAACAATTTCAAAACGCATCTGGCATATTTAAGAAACATTTGGTCGAAACAACGCCCACAGCCATCGCACGCACTCTCGGATGAATTTGACAGCAGCTTCCGTCATCCGCGCGCTGTTTACACCCAAACCAAAAAACTAGTTTCTTCCAAATTAGGAAATACCAGTTTCCCCCACCCCGATCGGGCGGAAGATGGTACTCACGCAATCCGGGCAGTTCCTCGAAGCTGGTGATGCCCTTGTCGACCAGGTCGATCTCCCGGTTCTGGGTATCGCGGGCCTCCTCGAGGACCTTCTTCGCCTTGGACATTTTCGTGGCTGACACTGGTAAACAACTGACGGGCTGATTCATCGTGGTCGTGTAGTAGGCGCTGCTAGAGTAGTAGAGAGCTGGGCCGTTTTTTTTGTTCCTCCTTGGCAGCAGTGAACACTCGATGTGGTGTGGGCAGCGGCGAAAAATGCTCTGTTGCTGCTCGCGATGAACGATCAAGACTGGCTGGTAAGAAACGCGCGAGCAGCAACTTCAAAATCGCGACGCGGTTTTCGGAGATCGGCGGGCGCGCGCAGGTGAGTGGCTTTTCATTCAAGTTTCTCGCGAATGAGTCACACACACTTACCAAAAATCATGATTTTTTGAGTTCCAAATCCCACTTTTCATACGATTTTTTGAGTTCAGGTACTACAACCATAAAAATGGTTATATAGGTTGAACTGAAAAATTCGTATGAAAAGTGGGATTTGGAACTCAAAAAATCATGATTTTTGGTAAGGGTGCAGGTTTGTGAATGGAATCGATAAACGATTTTGCTGATCATTTTAATTATTTTAGATTGGTTAAAAGCATAAATTTAATTTGTTTTTGGGCGTTAATGGTTCCGTGAAACAAATTACTGTTTAATATTGATGTGAACATAAACAAACACAACTTTTAAACTCTTGCATGTTTTAACGTTTTATTCATAAACGATTTGATTTTATCAAAGATTGCCAGCTGTTCTGCAACTTTCCGTGTTGCAAAAAAAACTAACCGGCTTGATCAAGGATTTCGAGTTTTGAATGCCTTTTGGCACCACTCTACACACAGCCCGGCTAGCTCAGTCGGTAGAGCATGAGACTCTTAATCTCAGGGTCGTGGGTTCGAGCCCCACGTTGGGCGCTGAAAGTTTTTTTGCCCTCTCGATCATTGATAAATCGTGCTTTCCATTTCATTAGGGCACAAAACTTTTGTAAACAAAAGTGTATCCCTCTCACACCTTATGCAAACTGTCATTTGAGTGTAAGGGATACACTATTGTTTACAAAAGTTTTGTGCCCTTTTGAAATGTTAGGCTCCAAATGTGAGTTTGTAGGAATTTCTTACAAAACGTCGCTGTCGTGCTAACTTGTTGCACGTGTATTTTGGGCAAAATTGAGTTAAGAACGCCATTTTGTGCAGCTCACAATTCAATATTACGTCCTTTTGAAATATTAGTCTTGATTAAAAAAAATTGAAAATATTGTGTTCGAAAAGATCAGAAAATTCCACGAATGTTTCATATTTTAACATTGAAAATCGGACCATTAGTTGCTGAGATATCAACATTAGAAAATCTTGCGTTGTTTGGGTGAGACTTAGAAAACATCAATTTTCCTGTTTTTAAACCTTTGCATGCAGCGTGCGCTTCTGGATTGGCAAAATCAATGGGACGGCGACACCAAGGGACGTTGGATGTATTCCATACGACCTAAGGTGCAAAGAAAAGCCTGGTTCAAGGGGATGGACTTGACGCGTGGATTCATCAGAACGATGTCCCGCCTTATGTCGAACCATTACTCGTGCAAGGCTCATCTTTACCGTATCAACATGAGTGATACGAACCTTTGCGACTGTGGGCAGGGTTATCAGGACATCGACCATCTCGTATGGGCGTGTCCAGATCACCAGGCTCACAGAATTAAGTTGAAAGATACCCTCAGGGCCCGAGGAAGACCACCAGAAATCCCGATGCGAGACGCGCTATCTCAACTAGACCTTGATGTTCTCTATCCTATCTATCAGTTCCTCTCAGATTCCAAAATATCTATTTAGTTTTCTTCCAGTTAGTTTTCTTTCAGTTAGTTTTCCTTCAGTTAGAATAACTCGCCTTCACACAAAGCCGTCGTTTCTGGTTTGCACCGGATGCAAAGCAAGATCGCCCCAGCAGCTGGACACCGAGTTGCGGCTGAGGACAAAACGCAAAGGCCAGCAGAGCCAACCAAGACCCCTACACAATCCCCCTTCCCTTCCCACGCCTTGTCTTTAACATCAATCCCTTCCCTACTAACCCCGAGTAGGCCGCGGGTAATCGGCTCCCCTCCCACTAACATTTACACACAAGATCCTCTGTAATTATTAAGTCAAATGTAATTACAAAAGCCGACTCGGTCCTAACCAGGTCCCAGTACCGAAAAGGACCTAATAAAAATAATTTTATGAAAAAAAAAAAAAAAAAAACCTTTGCATGGCAAAAGCAAAGTATAGAGAATTTTCTCAGCTTTTCCAAAATATTTTTCATCAAAAACTAATTTAAAAAAATAAAAAGTGTGACTATTTTCAAAAAATGCTTTTTATCAAAATTTCACTAAAGTACTTTTTGATTGCAAATTCGATTTTACATCGAAAAATGAAGTTGAAAAAATTTTGCGACCGATGTTTCGAAAAATCAGTGTTGATTCAAAAATTCATAACTCGGTCAAAGATTTTTTGTCCGCTCTGGAAATTTCTGAAGAGTTTGCATTTGATGTCCTCTAAAACATATCAGAAAATAAACAAAATAGAATTTTTTTTTTTTTGCAAATTAAGTTTTAGTGACAAAAAGTGAAATTAAAAATCACCAAACAAAATTTTACCGTGTATCATTTTTTTCAGTGTAGTCCTTATCCATACCTACAACTTTGCCCAAGACACCAAATCGATCAAAAAATTCCTTCAAAAGATACAGATTTTTGAATTTTCTTATATCATTTTTGTATGGACAGCTGCCAAATTTGTATGGAAAATTATATGGACAAACTAATGATGCAAAGTGGCTTCTTTGGACATACTGAAGGCACCAAACAAGTATCAGACGGATTAAAAAATACAAAAAAATTAGAATGCGACCGAAATCTCAGAGAATTGCTCAGTAGGGTGTGAATTTTCACGATTTCGCGACAGCGTATAACTAGTAAAATTTTAAAAGTTTCGTGAAATCTCGTAGAATTTAGCATTTTTCTCAAATCAATGCATAGAATAACAGCATAACAAATATTTCATTAACCAACCTTTTTTATGTAAATTTTATTAGCTATCAATTGTGAAGCTTTATGTGAACTTGCAAGTTCATGAACAATTTGAGGAATTTTTAGGAAAACATTCCATAACATAAAATTGTTACAACATTTACTATGAAATTAATGCTAAGTAACATGATATAAATTAGAATCAATAAAAACATATTTTCGTGGAATCTTCAAAATGCGAATGGTAGGATGATTGCAGTTATTCTAATCAGACAGTTTTTTTTGGAATTTTGATTTTTTTAATCATTTTTTTTAAATTGATTAAACGGGTATATTGTGATAAGTTCATCAAAGATTTCTTTAATGTGATAAGTTCTTAAAAAATTTCTCAGATTTGTTAAACTCGAATTAATATATTTTTAAGATCATTTAAAAGCAAACATTCTTGTAAAAGTATTAAAAAGATACAGTCTTTCACTGAGTAAATCGAATGAAAAAAAAAAATGCTTCTATCAGAAGGAACTGAACATTAAAGTACAGAAATAAATTTAGAAATCAGATTGCTATTAAGAGTATCAATAGTATTTTTATCAGCTTTTCTTAGAGAACTTACTGAATTTAATCATATTTTCATTCACTACTATTTATTTAAAAGAAGGAATTTTAAAAGAAAATAAAGATTTACACTTGATTTATTCAAGAATAAATGAAGAAAATCATAATAATATTTTTGTTCGTTAAAATCATGCCTTTTAAGAAAATTTTAGTTTTTTCTGCGTCCCGTTTAATTTTCAATATATTTAAAAATGTAGTATGATGGTTCCCATTAAAGTTAAAGTTAAAATTTTAAGCGTGAAAAATCAAACGTTTAATTTCTAATAAGTTTTTGGTAAAATGAAGGATATTATGAATCATGCACACCTGGTTTTTTTTTTCAATTATGTTTCCTTCTTGTTTTCTGATCCGATTTTGAATAAAATGTTGAAGATTTTGCTAAAAAAAAAATAATCAAAAATTTATGAAAATTTTGAGTTTATTGAGAATCAATCCTCTGCAAGCCAATCCCACCTCTAGACGGGCTTCAATAAAAAAAAACGTAACTTAATCCACCTTTAGGTGGTTGGTGCCTTCCTCTCATTTAAAGAGTGATTACAATCCCCTAAAGTGTCCACATGGTTTATGGATCTCCCCTAACGTGATCGCAGCACCTAAGAGGTCCTAATAAAAATAAGTGACGAGTAAAAAAACAGACTTCCTACAGACTTTTTGTCAAGATTATACAGACACCACCCAGGAAAATGGCATCCCTCTACAAGGCTTTTTTCGTGGCGACCAGACGGGACCATTTGAGGTTATGTAAATTCAGACCATTTTTTAAACTGCTTGTAATTTTAGATAGGTAAGTCAGATCTTGAAAATTCTTAATCTACAAGAAAGGTCTTCTCATATGCTTTCTAAAAATAGATAACATGTGAGGGTTTCATGAAAAAACCGCCCTTTTTACCATAATTTTAATTTAATATGAAACAGTTTTTTTAACATAACTTTTTAAATACATGAGAAAACTGCATGAATTTAAATAGCAACTTAGGGGACGTTAAGACGGATCGATTAAAACCATTCCGGCCAAAATCGGTTGAGCCTGTGACAAGATATTCCAGTGACATTGATTTGGTACACATGTCTACATACAGCCAAACACACAGACATTTGCTCAGCTGGTGATTCTGAGTCGATATGTACAAATGAAGGTAGGTCTAGGAGGTCTAACTAAAAAGTTCGTTTTTCTAGTGATTTTATAGCCTTTCCTCAGTAAAGTGAGGAAGGCAAAACCGTCAAAAATCAATTTTTCAACCAATTTTTGATCTTTAAAAAGCTTTGGAAAGAAGAACTCTTAAAATCTCAGAAAATTTTAGGGTTGGAAGTCTGACTTGTTTTATGTGACTTTGCAAATGTTTCAAAAAATGTATTTTTCTAGGGATCCACTTTGGTTGTATTGTTAAAATACTAAAAATAAAACAAGAGAAGTCAAGTTTTTCGTAGAACAAAAGTTGCTCAAAATGAAAATAAAAATTTCGAAAAAAAAATGTGGGCTCTAGAGGGTTAATGTAAAATGAAGCATAAAAAGTACTTGCTGCTATTTTAACATTAGCTTTTCATGGTTATTTTTACATTTTAAACGATACGTGAAATTTTAAGTTTTAAAATTAAGATCCCTGTGAAATTTGCAATTTTTGAGCGTGAAAAATCACATGACATGTTTTGTCAATACGTTTCCAAAAAAGTGTCCATGTAATTTATGGATGGTCCCTAAACCACCGGCATTCAAGGTACAAGGTTTCTAACCGAATGGTGCTAAAAAACGGCCATTTCTCAATTTGTCTGAGAGAAGGTGAAAGCGTTTGAAATCTTACAAGTTATATTTTTTTGTAAAGGCACTCTAGTACATTTAAGTAAGACGTAGTCCTACGTCAAAAATAAGTATCAAAAAAATCACCTTTTCAAGTTGTCGCAACTGCAAAAATAGTCTTGGAGATGCGGGGCATCGATCCCCGTACCTCTCACATGCTAAGCGAGCGCTCTACCATCTGAGCTACATCCCCTTGTTATCCCTCAGCTGAAAAGACACAATCAAAAGAAAACTTCCTTAACAAACCTGTTTGTCAAACACCTCAAGATTCGATCTAAAAGACTCCAACGAGTTCATCACGTCACTCAGTTCATTCCGAGTTGTGTTCATTATCGATTCACCGAATTTCTAACGGCACATTTCGCTATCACCAGCCCGGCTAGCTCAGTCGGTAGAGCATGAGACTCTTAATCTCAGGGTCGTGGGTTCGAGCCCCACGTTGGGCGCTGAAACTTTTTGTCGGACTGGTTTCTTTTGTCGAAGAAAATTCAAACCTTTTAATTTTTCATCACTTTTATTTAGATTCTGTTCCTTTCCATCTTCTCAGCGCCATTTTCTTTGCAATAGATATATGCCTATTTACAAACATTTACAATTGTGTGTGTGTTTCTGTGTCTGTGTGTGTTACAATAAACGATTCCAGTACTAGAGCTGTGTATCTGCTAATTCTGTTTACTGTTTTTTGTTCATTCTTTTACCTATTTAGTTTTGTCACATTCTCTCGTGCACGCGCGCTCTCTCTCGTTCTCGCTTCATCTTCACTTCATTCGCAGTTTTAACTTGTTTAATCCCGTTTTGCAGTGAATGTTTTTCGTCCTCTTGCCTTCTCTGTTTTTTTTTGTTTCATTTCTTTTTTATTTTGTTTTACTGGTAGGAGACTTGTTCACTCAAAGTTTTCTGTCCATTTTGTTCCTTTTTTTTCTAAATTTACAGCGTACTTCTAATATGAATGTATATAATAAAAATTAAAAAATAGATCTTTATATATTGGTTTTTTGTTTTGTTTTTTTTTTTCTTGCAATCACCGCGAAGGTGCGTCATTTGGATTTTTTTCTTTTTGTCCGACTTAAAACTGCTGTGTGAGTTTCGCTCTCGTACTGTGTTGTTCGGTTATTATCTTCAATTTCATTTTAAATGTTTTTCTTTCATTTCTTTTCTCGGTGATGAGTTCTAAATGCCACTGTTTTTTTTTCATTCGTAAAATGGAAGCGCGCCACACACTCTTGCTCGCGAAGGGTGGGGTGGGAAAAGGGATGCGTTGAAAAAATAAATGGAAAATTTAGGGGGGTCTTTTGCATCAAGCAAGGAGGATCACATAACTTTGAGATACTTTTGAGATAAACCGAATGACAGTCCATGTTTTTAGCGGGTAGGAACTAACGTAAGAAAATACTAATTTGAAAAGCAGGGGGAGAATTATAATTTTAGCTAGATAAAATTTAAGAAAACGTTGCTTATTTGGCCTAAACTATGTGTAATGTAATGTACCTAAAACCTAGCTAAAGATGATTTCAACGCGTTTTTATTTTGCTTATCTCATGCTACGTTTCGAGAGCGAGAAAAAAAGCTGGAATAACACACCATTCGAACGGTCGGCGGAAGTGGAAACGAAATGTGTTGAGCATTGTATTTTTGGTTGTTTTTCTTTCTCTTTCTTGGAAGCTACTCCGAACTATTTGAGTTAAAATAATGTTCGCGTACTGGCAGGCAGTTTGAACGTTTGAGTGTTGATCGCTGAAAAAATGCAGGAATGATATTGCTACTTTTGTCGATTTAAAAATTCATCTCATTTCCAGTTGTTCTGTAGAACCAAGTCCGTGAATGTTTGACAAAAGATTGGAGGACAGAAGGTCGAAAAGATAAAAAATAAACTAAAGTTTCAAGATTTAATTTTTAAATTGCTGGAAATTTTCATTTACTATCAACTATTTATGAATTTAAATTTATTATTTTTCAGTATTTGGCTGACTTTTTTGTCATAATAAAATTCAACCAATCAAGATTGTTCGATTTATAAAAATCGAAGAAAGAACTTTTTTTTAGTTTCAAAGAATCAACACAGTGTGAAAATTTTACGTTCCAAGAAATTTTTTTGCTTCTTTTTCTTTCATTACCAGTTACGACGAGCTAAAATGTAGCCAATATTTCTTTGCAATAGACAAGTGAATAAATCAAAGACCAGCTCTTGAAAAAATGAGGGTCTAACGGAAAACAAAAACGTCAAATATTTATCATTATTCTTGATTAATATCTCGTTTATTTTTCTTAAAATTAAAAGAAAAAATAATAATCAGATAAGTTTATTTTTTGGTTATTTTTAATTTCACTTTTTGTTGATTTGCAAAAAAAAATAAAAAACACTAATTTCATTTTTTTTCTGATATGTTTTAGGGGACATCAAATGCCAACTTTTCAGAAACTTCCAGAGTGTGCTTAAAATCTTTGACCGAGTTTTGAATTTTTGAATCAATACTGATTTAAAAAAATGGAAATATTGGTCGCAAATTTTTTCAACTTCATTTTGCGATGTAAAATCGAATTTGCAATCAAAATGTACTTTAGTGAAATTTTTAAAAAGGGCACCATTTTCAAGTTATAGCCATTTTTAGGTAACTTTTTTTAAAAATATTAGCAGTTTTTAATTTTTTTAAATTAGTGCCCATGTTTGCCCACCTTTGAAAAAAATATGTTTGAGAAGCTGAGAAAATTCTCTATATTTTGCAATTTTGAAGAAAAGAATTGCAAAAATAACATTCGAAATACACAGCAAAAAAAATCATGGTAATATTACATCTGGGAAAGGGTACATCTTTTATGTCAGAAAAAATGTGTAATTTTACCTCTGGCAATGTTTAGTTTTACCACTTTTCTGGTGTAATGCCACTTTTTCAGTCTAAATTGAGGTAAAATTAAAACATTAAAGATGAAAGATTCAACCTTCCAAAATTACACCTTCCAAATTTACAATATAGATGTGGGATAGTTAGAGGAAAGGATATTTTATGTAAAAAATGCTTTCCATTCAATCCGATAACGTTTGAATTTCATTTAATAGTTCAGTGTTTTTGATAAGCAAAAATCAACTATTGAACTATCGAGAAAAAGAAGAATCAATTATGGGAGGAATTCGTGGCGTCAAGCAAACCTTAACAAACGAATATCAAGCTCCATTTTGCAAAAAAAAAAACAAAAAAAAACAAAAAATCGATAAAATTAACGAGAAAGAGAAAATATTGACAAAAAAATGTATTTTTTGAGAGAAATGCAATCCAAGAGAGTATCCAGGAAGATTATTCGAGCTAGAGAGGAAATCGAGGATGAAAAGAGCATCGAAGTGTGCAAAAAAAAAAGAGAAATATTGAGATAACTCTGTCAAAAAAAGAACATGCAAAATATCAATAAAGAAAATCAATTAATTCCGTCATGGGTTTCCTATGCCGATAGGACCTTTTGAAAATTTAATCTAGAATTCATACAAAATATTTGTTTTTTAATTTGCGATCCGAGGGCCCATAATTTATATTTCTAAATGCCCAAAAGTGCCCAATTTAAGTGAAAATGCAAAAATAAACGTAAAAAGTTTGATTCCACAAAGTTTACAATCGATTGTGCTAGTTTTTCCTATGAAAAATGTTTTTAAGGTAGTATTTTTTTAGTTCTATTATTTTTTTGAAAAATTTCAAAGAGACGGTGAAAATTGCCGTAGAAAAAATGGATCTATTGTGTAAAAAATAATAAAATAAAACGAAGAAAAGGCTCTCGAAGAATCTTCGTTTTCACCTTTTCGACCTTTTTTGCCCATATAATTTTTGACTTTTTCGACCTTTTGTCCATTCGACCTTTAGCCGCCCATCTTAAATCCGTCAATTGAGTCATACTTTTACCACTACTATTGCGCCGCTCTCGAGTCACTAAGGGAAAAAACACAACTCAAACTCTACTTTTTTTTTTTTTCTCGCTTCCATTCTTGTGTATTCCTTCGTCAGTTTCGTTCACTTTAGAAAAATATATATCACATATATAGCATTGTTTTTTTTATATCGTCGTCCTTTTTACTTAGTTAGATTCCAAACTGTTTCCCTTCCATTTAATACGCGCCTCGGCACCTTTTTCTCTGGCCAACTGACTAAACAAACACCAATTAAACAACGGAGA
Organism: Culex pipiens pallens; assembly: GCF_016801865.2. Taxonomy (NCBI): domain Eukaryota; kingdom Metazoa; phylum Arthropoda; class Insecta; order Diptera; family Culicidae; genus Culex; species Culex pipiens. Next base: position 27,475,182 of record NC_068938.1, read on the forward strand.
AGAAGTACAATAAAAACTTAATACCGCTTCGCTTCTTGGTTACCTTTCTTGTTTTCTGTTTTTTTTTACACGTTTTGTTTGCTATAATAGTTTACTTGTTTAACGTTTTTGTATTCTTTTTTTTACTGGACCCGGAGGAAAGAGTTTTTTTTTCTTCTTTTATAAGTTTGTTTATCTTTTTTCTCAATTTTCGGCAATGAAGTTTTTTTTTGATACGTTTGCTTACCAGATCTTTCCCGTTTTTTCTTTTCGTTCAGTTCAATTCAAGTCTGTGGGGAAAAAAGTTCAACACCTCAAAAAGCGCACAGTTACAAAGTATCTCTCTTATTTTGTTTTTGTTCAAATGTTTAAGAACTAATACACTCAACTGTTTTGCTGTCTCTTGCTAAACGATTCCTATTTGCAATTCTCTCACATTCACTTCACTCGTTCGCTCGCTTCATCTTACTAAACGTTCTAAACTGGTGAGAGCGAAAAAATGTGTGTGTGTGTTTCCTATTTGATTTTCGGTTTCCTCTATTTTTTGTTTGTTTGTTCTGTTTTGCGTGTTTGAGTTATTCTCATTTATGAGTTTCTCTTTTGCTTTGAGTTTTGTTCTGCCTTTTTTTTTTGGTTCACCGTTTTTAGAAAAATAAAAATATCTTATAAATATTGTTATTGTTGTAGTAGAACTTCCGCTCGACATTCTCAAAGAACGCAACCTGCTCCTGCTCAACCGGTTCATGGCTAGTAGTAGTAGTTGTTGTTGTTGTAATAGTAGAAATAGTAGTTGCTGCTTCTGCTGCTCCGTCGGCCGGTCAGACCTTATTGTTGGTGTAGTGGCGTCGGGGCAACTCGCCGTACGCCGCCGCCGCCGGATGGGGGTACGCTTCGGCATACAGCTCGGCATTGCTCATCCTGCTATAATTCTGTATTAGCGGTGCGGTTGCTGGAAAGTAAGGGTGAGATCGTGAGTTAAATTGATGGTTCATACGGATTTCTTTTAGGAACGGTTGTTAGTGAACGATTTTCGCGATTGTTACACACTCATGTTATGGTACAAAACAATCACAAATTAAAACCTTTAAAAAATAATTAATAAATCATACTTAAGTGCTGTTATTAGTATCTTAGTTAATTAGACGGAAATCATTGATCATTTTTAACAACATTTCTGTGGTGGATCCTTTTTGGATAAAAAGTGCATGCAAACTAAAGAATGAAAATATACATTAAACTTTCAAAAATAGTTTTAGAATTAATTTATACTTTTAAACAAGTATAATATTTATCATGTCTTATGGGTTATTTGGTACTATTTAGCTCGAATTTCGTTATTTTGTATTTATTGGGCAATTGCAAATCAAATGACCGTGATGATTTTCAAAAAACCTTATTTTTGGTTCATCTGAATCTTAGCCGACTGAAGCGCGCAACCATTCGTGAGCGATCACGACTCGCTAGCTGTCAGCGACTTGGCCAGTTTCTTCACCCAGCGATACAAACACTTTGTGAATTTCTTTGCCTACTCCGTCCGTCGACCCGAGCCACAAAAGAAATATGCTCAGCAAGGAGAGAATATAACAAAATATTTGGTATGCTGGAAATTCTGTCAAATGTGTCTAAAATTTGTGTTATCAACAAAATTGTAATATATTTTTGATAACATCGAGTTTAAGCAATTTAAAAATTATCAAAACAAATACAATCGCAGACTACTTTAAGTCAGCTTTGAGCGACGCAGCGCAATCAGCCTCTCTGAACCATTCGCTGCACTAATCGATTCGAGAGAGAGAGGGAGAGCAAAAGAGAGAGTATTCAGTAGCGATTGGTGTGGAAGTGACAAACGGTATGAAACGGTCATAGGGCAGTTTTGCATCGCTTTGTATTTATGCTCGCGAGTGAAATAGTCCTTTTGGAGCAATCAGGACTCTTGCTACAAATTGCATTGAATGAAGAAATTTTATGGATTTGCAGATTTCACTTGTGAGGCTTTTCCAATATATAAAAAAATGGGGTTGTTTTGCCTTCCTCACCTTACTGAGGAAAGGCTATAAAATCACTCGGAAAATGAACTTCTTAATTCGACCTTGTAGACCCACCTTCACGTATACCTATCGACTCAGAATCAAATTCTGAGCAAATGTCTGTGTGTGTGTGTGTGTGTGTGTGTGTGTAGGGATGTGGGTCTGTGCACCAAAAAATATGCACTCGATTATCTCAGCACTGGCTTAACCGATTTGGACCGTTTTGGTCTTATTCGATTTGTCTTGGGGTCCCATAAGTCCCTATTGAAAATTATGAAGTTTAGTAAAGTACTTCAAAAGTTATGCTAAAAAAACGATTTTGGCGTATGTCCGGAAGATTGTAAAAAGGGTGGTTTTTGCAAGAAACCCTATCATGTTATACATTTTCAGAAAGGTATTTAAAAGACCATTCCAATGAGCCCAAAACATTGAAGATCTGACAACCCTATCAAAAGTTATTAGCACTTAAGTGTTATTTATACACTTTTTGGAGGCCGGATCTCAGATATTTCAACGAAAATGATGTCCGGGTCCATCATGCGACCCATCGTTAGTTAGATAATCGAAAGACCTTTCAAATGAGCCTAAAACATCAAGGATCTGAAAACCCTATCAAAAGTTATTAGCACTTAAGTGTTATTTATAAACTTTTTGGAGGCCGGATCTCAGATATTTCAGTAAAAATGATGTCCGGGTCCATCATGCGACCTGTCGTTAGTTAGATAATCAAAAGACCTTTCAAATGAGCCTAAAACATCAAGGATCTGACAACCCTATCAAAAGTTATTAGCACTTAACTGTTATTTATACACTTTTTGGTGGCCGGATCTCAGATATTTCAGTAAAAATGATGTCCGGGTCCATCATGCGACCTGTCGTTAGTTTGATAATCAAAAGACCTTTCAAATGAGCCTAAAACATCAAGGATCTGACAACCCTATCAAAAGTTATTAGCACTTAACTGTTATTTATACACTTTTTGGTGGCCGGATCTCAGATATTTCAGTAAAAATGATGTCCGGGTCCATCATGCGACCCAACGTTAGTTAGATAATCAAAAGACCTTTCAAATGAGCCTAAAACATCAAGGATCTGACAACCCTATCAAAAGTTATTAGCACTTAACTGTTATTTATACACTTTTTGGTGGCCGGATCTCAGATATTTCAGTAAAAATGATGTCCGGGTCCATCATGCGACCCAACGTTAGTTAGATAATCAAAAGACCTTTCAAATGAGCCTAAAACATCAAGGATCTGACAACCCTATCAAAAGTTATTAGCAATTAACTGTTATTTATACACTTTTTGGTGGCCGGATCTCAGATATTTCAGTAAAAATGATGTCCGGGTCCATCATGCGACCCAACGTTAGTTAGATAATCAAAAGACCTTTCAAATGAAATGCGAACTATCGTTGGATAGGTTTTTTTTTTATCAGACCTTGCCGATGAGCCAGAAAAATTGAAGGTCTGCGAACCCTATCAAAAGAAATTAGTAATAAAGCTGATTTGTTAAACATGTTAAGGGAATGTTGATATTTTTACTGAATGTATTGACTTTATGAATGTGAGGAAGGCACCAACCACCTAAAGGTGGATTAAGTATCGTTTTTTATATGTGTTCGCACAAAGTACTATTTTTGTATTTTTCTTAAAAATTAAATCTCCAATTTGTGGTTGTTAATGAATTTGTTGGTAAATAAACAATATTTCTAGAGTTTTTTTTTATAAATTGTGTTTCATATGTTCAAAGGAACTTTTAAAAAAAAGCTCTTGATTTCATCATGAATTTGTACATTAAAGTATTCAGACAAATTTGATACTTTGATACACAGCAGTTGCCCCGACCCCTCTTCGATTTGCGTGAAACTTTGTCCTAAGGGGTTACTTTTGTCCCTGATCACGAATCCGAGGTCCGTTTTTTGATATCTCGTGACGGAGGGGCGGTACGACCCCTTCCATTTTTGAACATGCGAAAAAAAAGGTGTTTTTCAATAATTTGCAGCCTGAAACGGTGATGAGATAGAAATTTGGTGTAAAAGGGTCTTTTATGTAAAATTAGACGCCCGATTTGATGGCGTACTAAGAATTCCGAAAAAACGTATTTTTCATTGAAAAATACACTGAAAAAGTTTTAAAAATTCTCCCATTTTCCGTTACTCGACTGTAAAAATGTTTGGAACATGTCATTTTATGGGAAATTTAATGTACTTTTCGAATCTACATTGACCCAGAAGGGTCATTTTTTCATTTATAACAAAATTTTTCATTTTAAAATTTCGTGTTTTTTCTAACTTTGCAGGGTTATTTTTTAGAGTGTAACAATTTTCTACAAAGTTGTAGAGCAGACAATTACCAAAAATTTTGATATACAGACTTAAGGGGTTTGCTTATAAACATCACGAGTTATCGCGATTTTACGAAAAAAAGTTTTGAAAAAGTTGGTCGTCATCGATCATGGCCGTTCATGGTCACCCGCGACAGACACGGACGACGAAACAAAGAGAAACGCAAAAAGTAACTTTTTCAAACCTTTTTTTTCGTAAAATCGCGATAACTCGTGATGTTTATAAGCAAACCCCTTATGTCTATATATCAAAATTTTTGTAATTGTCTGCTCTACAACTTTGTAGAACATTGTTACACTCTTAAAAATAACCCTGCAAAGTAAGAAAAAACACGAAATTTTAAAATGAAAAATTTTGTTCTAAATGAAAAAATGACCCATCTTGGTAAATGTAGATTCGAAAAGTACATTAAATTTTCCATAAAATGACATGTTCCAAAATTTTTTACAGTCGAGTAACGGAAAATGGGAGAATTTTTAAAACTTTTTTAGTGTTTTTTTCGATGAAAAATACGTTTTTTCGGAAATCTGAGTACGCCATCAAATCGGGCGTCTAATTTTACATAAAAGTCCCTTTGACACCAAATTTCTATCTCATCACCATTTCAGGCTGCAAATTATTGAAAAACACCTCTTTTTTCGCATTTTCAAAAATGGAAGGGGTCGTATCGCCCCTCCGTCACGAGATATCAAAAAACGGACCTCGGATTCGTGATCAGGGACAAAAGTTACCCCTTAAGACAAAGTTTCACGCAAATCGAAGAGGGGTCGGGGCAACTTTTCCCGATTTCGTGTGAGTTGGTAGAGAATTACCCCTTTGTTTTGCAAAACAATAAAAATGTAAAAAAAGACCTTTTCAAGTTGCAGTCATTTTTTTTACAGGGCGCAATTTTTTACCTGTCGTAAAAATTTTGACCATCTCTGAAAATAATTTTCTAAAGGATGCAAAATTTGTCTTCAAAATTTGATTCAAAGATATTGAATATCGAAAACATTTTTTTTGAGAAACAGCCTCTAAAAGAAAAGTTAGGTTTTCTGAGACCTACTCAAATATCGTCAAATGACGTCAATTATTCAAATGCCGATAGCTCAGCGATTTTCCATGCCAAATAATAGAACTTTACAAAAATTAGCTGAACTTCCCGATAAAAGTATTTTCAAAATTTTCAGATCTTAGCATGCTTTTGAGAAGGCCTCAATTACCGAAGATATTGAATAAACATATTGTAAAAAAGTTAGGCAGATTTAAGCAAATTTTTCGAGATTTTTAATATGATATGTTTGAATTTGAATATAATTCAATGCCTTGCATTGCATGCAAGGCTCCATACAATTTTGCGGGCTGGTTATACAAAATGGATTTTTGATTTTATTAATATTTTTTAGGAGACAGAAAAGGGTATCTTTTGCTCTAGAGTTTAGGGTGGTGCAAAATCTGGTACCGAAGATCGGTGCTTACGAAATTTTGACTTTGTTTGGGATATGTGATAGCACACTTAAATCGTCTTCACCACATCAACCTAATTTGGACATTCTACTTTCGTTCGTTTCACATAAAAACGAATGAGTGCTACGCAAAGTCACTCACACAGTCATTGACTTCCCTCTATAAGAACATTCGCTCAGAGAACGGTCGATTGACATTCAACCAAGATTCCGATCATCTCTCCCGTGATCGCATTCAAGTGACTTCTGTTACCACGAAGCAAACACAAGGAAGAGAGAAACGAAAAACGAGAGAAAAACAAGAGCACGTTGTCTCGTTCGGGCGGCTGCTTCAGTGGTGCTCATTTTTCGTTCGGTTCGTCTTTGTGTTTACGTTCACCGAACGTCGCCAAGCAATGACGATAATGATAGGCGCCGAGTGTCAGCGATCAAATTTCTTGTGGAAATGATCGCTGACAGAAAGTTCTATCAAATATCGAGCAGTCTCATTCAGTGGGAGATCCTTTTTCAAGCATTGCCAAAGATATAATTTTTGGAGAAAAATATGATTTTTGGAACGAAAAATTATTTTTTTAGAAAATGTCTTTACACTTTTTATTTTCACTTCATTATTTTCAAGTTATAAGCATCTTAAAATAGTAGAAAAAAATCAATTTATTGTAAAACAATTAGTAAAAATAATAAAATAAGTTTATCTCTGTGTCATCCAATTAGGCCTCATTTTGCAACTGGCGATACCAAATCCTAATATATTTGTGTTTTCTTTTTTAATGAAAAAAGTGCTGTTTAAAAAAATCTTCAATTAAATTTTAGTTTCAAAATAATCTTGAAATTTGCCCTAAAGGTAAAATATCTCAGCAGCTAAAAAAACACTACAGCATCAAAGAGTTCATGTTTCGTTTGAAAAGCCTTTAACGTGTTTCGGAAATAGAACTTTTATTATAAAACGTGTAATGCAGATGTGTCGTTAATTTAAACTTAAAACAACGGTTAGCTTCCACTCAACAAATATGTTTAGCCTGCGTCTAAACATCCCGTATGCTTAGTTGAATAAATATTAAATATTGACGCATGGTTTATATTTACGATCAAAACTAAAATAATAAGTGAAACACGAATTAGTGTACGAAAACTGATTGAAATTAGTTACAAAAACGAGTTATGAGAATAATTAAACAAAACGTAAAATTGTAACAAAGTAGTAATCATAAAACACTGAAAGATATGTTCTATCTATGGAAGAGATTTCGATTGATGAGAACTTTTTAGATGGAGCAAACAAACGAGAGATTTTTATTTTGTTCGTTTGACGAAATTTTGAAGATGGTTTCCAAAATCTGGCAGAGAGTGAGAGCAGGGAGGATGATTCTTCTACTTCCTTGGAAAACGAAAAAGAAAAAAATAAGACGGACGGAGAGAAGGTGCCAAGTGTTATTAATCTACAGAGTGTGCTAAATAATGAGAAACTAAAATCTAATCATGTTAGTACAGGCCAATTGCGCGCGACTATGGTACACAGGGTGGGGTTAGCGGTGTTTTTCGTTTTTGAAAATTAAAAATAACCAAAAGAAATGCTTACTACTTTTGTTTCCGGTTCAACTCAGTATTTCGGTGTTTGAGTGTGTTTGTGTGTGAGTGTGTCTTCTCTTTTGTTCTCTTACCACAAAACAGCCACAAACGAAATCGTCGAGTCTTGTCTTCTTAACATAATTCTCTCTGTATAAAGCACGGTCTAAAAACTAGCACGCCGCGTTTGTGTATGTTTGCGTTTTTTGTGAGTTTGTGTGTTTTTTTGTGTGGGATTTGGGGTAAAATTGAACCTAATCGGCTTATGATTGTGCCTACGATTTGGATGATCTATGCTTGCTGGAGTGGCGTTTTTTGTGAACGGCTAAAAAATAAAAACGAAATTATTAAGGGATTGGATTTACGATCAACAAGCGAAAGAGGGATACTAAAAGGGAAAGATTTTTCGGGAAAATTTGAGGAAGGGAAGAGAAACATCTAGAGAACGACTCTTCAAAAGGAGTGAAGAAGCAATAGATGAACGTTGAGAGAAAGAGAACAAGGAAAAGGAGAGCAAAGTATGAAATACGTAGTATAGGAAACAACTTCAAAATAACAAAAACAAACTCTTTGAGTAGAACACACCTTTCGGTGGATAGTATTGTTGGCCTCTGCCTTCACCATACCCATGCGCTGGCACTCTGGAACTGTTGGCCGAGGGACGGGCGCTGCCGTCCCGATGGCCCGACGACGACGACGGATGCCCACTTCGGCGATCCCCGTGGACATCGTCCAGTCTTCGACTTCTACCTCCTCCACCTCCCCCTCCTCCGCCACCTCCGCCGCCGCCACCCCCACTGCGGGACCGTTCACCGTGCGGCACCGGAACACTTCGCGGCCCGTGGCCACTACTGCTGTGATGGTGGCGCTGCAAAGAGAAATTCATAGTCAGCGTCAGAGCTCAAGTCAACTCACGGTTCGACTCACCATCCGCCGCAGCGTGTTCATCGGCCGCCGCAGGGTGTCCTGGATGCGCCGCGCCGGTGCCTTCTTCGGGTTCGAGCTGGGCGTGTGGACGGCGCAGCACTTGATGAACATGCCCATGAAGATGACGAACAGGATGCCCATCAGACAGACCATGTACCAGTTCTCCGTGACCCACTGGGCGACGGTTTGCAGCACCTGCCGGTTGAACAGCATGTTCTTGAGCCGCACCAGCGGGCCCTCGGCGTCGACGGCGCGGCACTTTAAAAATACATCACAGTAGCCCTTGGGGAGAGGAAAGATTAAGAAATAAAAGTTAGTAAAAAATCAATCAAAAGCTGTTAAGTACATATTGTTTAAACATTTACGTTGAAACTCAATCCAATTCAACGAATCATGTCTGCGGTAAACTTTATATAGTAGGTCTGGCAACATTGACGGTTGTGATGTATAATGAACACAGTAAACAAAGGTCATTGTAATATTCAAGGTTGTTAACGATAAAATTATCGAGGCTCGATAACGATAACGATAATTCTATCGTTATCGTTATTTCGATAATTCTATCGGCGATAATCTTATCGCCGATAATGGACGATAACTCATTTTTAAAATCTTTCTAAAATCGACTTAATTCAACCATACCAATCAATAAATTTTCAAGGCTTTCACAAAGAATATATTTTTTTAAATTCTAGTAAGTTTCAAAGTGAATTATGGAGTCAAAATTGTTCAGAAAATACCGTATTTTTTCGAAAGTACTAAAATTTTCATAATTTGCAATATGGGTATCAAACGAAGCGAAATTTGGTATGCTTTTTCACTTTATTAGAGTTTTTTTTGGAAAATACTAAAATTTTCACAAATTACCGTATTTTTCGAAAATACTAAAATTTTCAAAATTTGCAATATGGGTATCAAACGAAGCAAAATTGCGTATGTTTGATTCACTTTATAAGAGTTTTTTGAAAAACACAAAAAATTGCGCAAAATACCGTATTTTTTCGATTTTTTTAAACTTGCGATATGGGTATCAAACGACGCAAAATTTGGTAAATGAAGCATGCACAATTTGAATGTATGTATTTGTGAAAATTTTAGTATTTTCCAAAAAAACAACTCTAATAAATTGAAAAAGCATACGAAATTTCACTTCGTTTGATACCCATATTGCAAATTTTAAGAATTTGAGTATTTTCGAAAAAATACGGTATTTTGTGAAAATTTTATTATTTTCCCAAAAAAATCTAATAAGGTGGAAAAAGCATAAAAATTTCGCTTCGTTTGATACTTATATTGCATATTTTGAAAATTTTAGTATTTTCGAAAAAATACGGTAATTTGTGATAATTTTAGTAGTTTACAAAGTAATTTATACAGTGAAAAAAAAAACATACAAATTTTCGTTTAGTTTGATACCACTGTTGCAAATTATGAAAATTTGAGTACTTTCAAAAAAATACGGTATTTTGTGAACAATTTTGAGTACATTTTTATATACTTTATAAACTTACTACATTTTCAAAAAATATATTCTAGGCTTTGAAAATTTAGATGATAAGATTGAATTAATCGATTTTAGAAAGATTTAAATAATGAGTTATCGTCCATTATCGGCGATAAGATATCTAATCTCATCTATCTGATCTAAATTCTTTTTCCAAAAGTTCAGAAAATTTCCTATAAAATTGTCTAAGAAATATTAAGGATTGGACCACTGGTTGCTGAGATAAAGTAGATAGAAGAATAAGAAATAAGAAAATTTAAGTTTTGAATCTCAATCAACATTCTCACAATTTATAATGCAAATATCTCAGCAACTAATGATCCAATTTTTAATGTTAAAAATGAAACATTTGTTAAATTTTATGATCTTTTTGAAAAAAACTATTTTGAATTTTTTGAACTCAGGACTAACAATTTACATGGGCGTAGTATTGAATGTTTGGCCCTTTTGAAATGTTAGTATTGATTCAAAAATAAAAAAAAAACTAGAGAAGATCATAAAATTTTACAAATATTTCATTTTTTTACTTTGAAAATTGAACAATAAGTTGCAAAGTTATTGGCATTAGAAAAGTGGGAATGTTTTGATAAGACTTGAGAAACTTAAATTTTCTCGTTTCTATTTGTTTTATTCGTTGTATTTCAGTAGCCAGAGGTCCAATCTTCAATGTCTCTTAGGCAATTTTAGTGGAAATTTTCTGAACTATTCGAAGAAAAAATATTTTCCGGAATGGGCAATCATGGGCAAATCATGGGCACTTTAAAAAAACGTGATTTTAAGTTAACATTAAACTTTGAGTGGCTATATCATGAAAAGTGTGCATTTTTTTTTTATCAAAAAATCTGTAAAGTACTTTTCGATTGCAAAATTGATTTTACTGAAGTAAAAAAAGACTAAAATATCCATATTTTCAAAAAATCATGACTCAGCGACAAAATGTTTGACTCAAAAGTTTCGGTTTTTGTCCCCTAAAATATATCAAAAAGTTTCAAAAATAAAAAAATACGAATTTTGGGAAATTGATTTTTTTTGTGAAAAAAAGTAAGATTAAAAATCGGCATGTTTTCCATGTACCTATTTTTCCTGAACAGTCCTTATCAATATCCACGACTTTGCCGAAGATACCAAACCGATCAGAAAATTCCTTCAAAAGATAGAGATTTTCGAATTAAATATTCAACATTTTTGTAGCTGCCAAAAACGCATTTTTGTGATACATGAAGGCAGTGTTGCAAAAGAGTGATAGAAAAGCTATCAAATGATTATCTCTGCACCGAAAACATCCGAAAGTATAGCGGCCGTCACTATAGCTTGTGAGATCTCTTCTTGTGTCTCGTGATTCCCAGCGATGTCATTCTCTCTCTATCACTCCTTCCCTTTTCCTCGACTATGCGCTCTCACCGCTGAGTCTCTCAATCTCTCCGAAAACTGCAATGAGAGAACGCGAGATGGCGATTAGGAGCCGACCACGCATGACGTCCCGTTAAACTGCGTTTGCAAAATTGGTTTTGTGGCGGCTTTTGCGGTTAATCGCTGTTGCGGTAGGATGATCGTGGAAGCAGGAATGAGAGAGAAAAGGAAAATGTCGATTGCGAGTGGGTAAACACGAAAACGTGTTCGGCTATGTTCGGCGCTGAGAGTTTCAATGAGGAGAGAAGAGCAGTTGTATTTGAGGCATGATTATTCAGGCGGGATAATTGTAGTTGCTGAGAGCTGATATTTTGATATTTTAACAACCCTGCATGAAGGTTATGTTATAGGCATGACCGGTGTGACAAAAAATATTGCTATTCCGTTTAACAAAAATCTGAGCAATTTTCTGAGCCTTCCTTTAACGATTATTTTGCATTTTATGATTTGGATGAAACTTTGTGTGTATTTTTTCTATGACCAGTTTTGCATTATAGTTCGTCCGTACAAGTCTCCATACTATTTTGGCTACAACAAGGCTATTAAAATATTCAAAAATGTTCACCTCAAGAACTCAAAAAATAAAATGACTCTTTAGAAATTTTTTTTGAGTATTTTTCGGATGACAAAAATGCAAAAAAAAAAAATCTAGAGCACAAGTTGGTCTAAATTAATTTAGCGGTGTTGCCTAATTTTCAAAAAGAACATGATTTTTGTAAAACGTTGACAAAAGTCGAAAAAAAAATCAACGTCCTGGATCAACCTTCTACGATTTATGATTTTTTTTATTATAATATTTAAAAATCTTTATCTCGAGAATTTTAAAAAAAATATAATAATTGCGCAAAATGACAAGTTTTGAAAATTCTTATTTTTGAAAGTTTTTTAGAGGAAAAAATTGTTAGAGTACAAGTTGGTCTAAATTAATTTGACAGTATTGCCAAATTTTAGAAAAAAATCATGATTTTTGTAAAACGTTGATAAAAGTAAAAAAAAAATTCGTCCTTCTTCCTTTTTTTCTCCGATTTTTTTTCAGGAATATTGCAGTTTGAAAAACCTAAATTTTTCTCAATTTTCACGAAAAATGGGAAACTTTTTAGAATTGCCAAAAAAGTAACTGTGGTCCGATTAGGATGAAAGATTGGATTTTTGCTTGTTTTGATGGTGTCACCTCACCGAATTTGAGTTTGATCAGAAAAATTGATTTCAAGTGCTGTGTACGTTTGAGGGTGAATGATATTTTTACAGTTTGATATCTCCCAGTATCTATAAACAAAACGTAGTCCCACGTCAACGCATCGTTACTCACTTGGAAGTTATCACAGGGCGAGCCGGGCCGCAGGCTGATCCCCCCGTCCGGCAGTCCGTACAGGTGGGCAAACTCACTGGTGCTGCGGCACGTGCTCGTATCGTTCCCGTTCTGGCAGGCCAGCTCGCACAGCTTGCGCTTGTCAATGTTCGGGATGATGTTGGACGTCAGGAAGCACTCGCTCATGTTCCACAGCAGACAGATCGAGCCGGAACAGTCACCCTTGATGCACAGTTGGGTTCCTGCAGGGAGGGGGGCGGAATTGTAGGTGATGAGTGTTTGAACTAGGTTTAGGATTTTGTATTATCTTACCGTTATTGCACTTGGTCTTGTCGTCGCGGGGCTTCGGCTCCGGGCACTCGGCCGTCGTCCCGTTACAGGTCGAACTCCACGAGCACTCCGTTTCCTCCTTGCACGTGATGTTCGCGTAGCTGGACACGAACTTGCACGTGTTGCTGTCGCAGCACGGTCCCTGCGAGGGACTACACTGCGTGCGGGCCTTTCGCGTGCAACCCTTCGCCGTGGAGTTCAGTCCCAGGTCCACTTCGCCGATGACGCGCGGGTAGCAGCACCGGTCGGAACACTCCTCGTCGTTGAACCCGCAGTCGCACTCTTCGCCAATTTCCACGATCTTATTGCCGCAGAAGGCGCCCTCCGACGCCAGGAAGCAGTTGCGCTTCTTGTTGTCCTCGATGGCGTCCAGCACGTTCGAGATGTTGCGCACCGAACAGCTCGAGAACTTGCTGTTGTTCGGTCGGTCACCGCTGGTGGCACTCGCGAACATGATGTAGTTCCCGTTGATGCCTCCGGGCCGGCACTCGGCCGGGTAGTCGTGCTGTGAAGTTACAAAAATCAATCGAAACGCTATAAAGATATCCCAAATCTTCGACTTACCGGCGACCCAAAGTTGTGCCCAATCTCGTGGGCCAACGTCAGCTGCGAAACCTTCGGCGGAACGCGGCTGTTGTAGTTCACAAACGTGATGATGCCCGTGTTGAGCGATCGCTTCGTGCTCTGGTACAGCCCGGCGACCGTTTCCGTGTACGTCTTGTACTTCTCACAGATTCCACCGGAAGCGCCGGACGCCGAGGCCACCCAGGCCAACCCGAGGGTACCGCCGGTGAAGTCTCTGCAAGAGGTTGATTCAAATTATAAAAAATGTTGAAAATCTTCAAGCTTCTTCAAAGTCACACTAACCGATAAGTGAACACGTAGGCCAGACAGAAGATCTCGTGATTGCCCAGCGAGTGCAGGTTCAGGAAGTTGGACACGTCAATGTTCTCCATACAGTACGCGTTCGATTCGCCGTTGTAGTTTTCGTTACACGCCGTATCGTCGTCAATTTTGATCCGTTGAACCTAGAAGAAAAAAAACAAGAGTCAAGTCAGTAATCCTAAAAGCGCTACCGCACACAAGTTAATCCCACTCACCTCGAACCGGATGTTCCGGTGCTCTATCCGGCCGTCAAACTTGGTGTTGCGGTAGATGTAGTTGACCGCCGTCACGTGGTGGGCAATCAGCGAGAGGATTTCCTCGCGGGTTTTCTCGTCAATCTCCTGCTTGCGGCCCCGGTCGTGCTGGAGGGGGAAAAAAACAAAGTGTGGAAAAGAACTAGAATTAGTACAATGGAACAAAGCAAAGGGCAAGGATTATGGCGAGATGATGGGGATGGGATGAGTAGCTTCCAGCTTCAAGAGATAGAAAATTGTGGGTGGTGTGTAGATAAACGATGCTCTCTGCTACGACCGTGTCTGGCTTATCTCATCTGTTGTAATGAGGGATGAATCCTGCGCTCAGAGTCGTTTTAGGGGTTGAGTGTACCTTTAACTAAATATTTAGAAAAAATGGACAATTAACAACAGCACTTCAGTTATATGATAAGTTGAAAAAAGCCATTTTATCTCAACAGATCTGTAATTCAATGAAACTCAAATGTGGTACGTTTGTTTTAATAACAAATCTTGCTTAAAAAATCATATCCTGATCCGAAAATTCGCTATTTTTTCTTTCTCCATATCGTCAGATGTTTTAACAGTTTTTTTTAGTTTTGTTGGCATTTTAAATAACATTAATATTTCATGTTTAACAAAAACAACGTTATTACACAATACCAGCTTTTTACGAAAACTTATACGAAAAATTAAATTATAATTTCATTCTTTTTGAAAACAATTTGACTAGCATTTTTATTTTGAAGTTAGAATCACAAAATAAGTTGGAAGATGCAAACTTGGTCGTCAGGCCTTTAAAACAAATTGAGTCCCGTGAAATTTTCACGAAATTTTATGGTTTGGCTTAATGGTCCCTATGGAAATCTTAAATTTGAAAATTATTTTTTTTCTGAAAAATCTAAAGCTTAAAATCAGTTTTACACATTTCTCTCTAATATTCACTTTAGTGTTCTGTTCTGTTGTTGGTTTTGTCGTGAGTTGTGAGAGGATTTTTTAGTTCATATAATTATAATAGAAAATAAAATCATAAAGAATATTTCTGTAGTTTTAACATATTATTTTCAAGGTTATTCGAACATTTCCCACGCTCCGTGAAATTTTGTGTTTTAGAAATGTTCTTTTTTAATTTCAATATCTTTACAAAATAACTTATTTTTATGAAATTACTCAAAATGAACTAAGTCACAATTTGGATAGCAAACACCGCAACAAAATTTTGAATACTTTCACTGCATTGCAGTTTTATTTTTAAAAAATAGCAAAATTCCGTTTTATTTTGAAATACTATTTTTTAAAAGCTTAAGTATCTACTAAAACTGTTAGATTCTTTAAACAATTTTGCATAGCTTGATACAAAATAGCAATCGATGAAAATTAAAGTATTTTATAAAAATGCGATATTTTGCTTAGTATTTTGTGATAATTTCAGTATACTAAAATCCTGATGTGGTAAAATTGTACACCAAATTTCGCAGTGTTTAATGTCCCAATTGTCCCAAATTTTGATTTTTTTTTAGATTTCATAAAGATCGTTTGATACCCATAATTTTAATTTTGTACATCATCCAAAAAATGTCTAAGAAAAGATTTTAATGTCTGAGAGGAACCATGATAACGTGAAAAAGTGCAGTGCTTCTTAGGACGTTCAGTCCTGTTTTTTCGTGATAATTTTCGTCTCTTTTGTGTCGCTCTTTGTTTACATGGGGTGATTGGTTTTATGTGATTAGGTTTTAGGTGATTGGGTTTTATTTTTTTATGTTATCTTCTTTCTCTTCATTTCCTCAGTTTGAATTGCGATGCCTTTCCGTCGGGTCGTGTTTTTTTCGCGTTCGTCGTCGGTGTGTTTTTTGTTTTTTTTTCGCGTGCGTGTTTGTGTGTAAAGGTGCGGCTGGCTCTGGTTGTCATCGATGACAATTGAGCCAGTCTGATTTGCAATGCCTTTCGGTCGGGTCGTAGGGTTTTTTTCGCGTTCGTCGTCGGTGTGCAATAACAACAAAACCTTATCATACCATTTCAGCTCGATAAACATCGTAACTCGTCGTTCGCTTCGTTAATCAGTACCCCATTAAACATGAATCATGTAAAACTCGTAAAAACATCTCAATCAAAAAGTCAGATTGTTAAATCCTTTATCATGTAATTACCAACAATTTTGGTTCTATCTTTCCACAGCCGGCTGTCTAAGATTAAACCATTTCAATTAAAAGTTAACAGCCGATAAACGGGAAATGTCTCATCCGCAGCATCCGATTGCTTGCCTTGAGAATAAAACATAATACCTTTCAACAAACACTATGATCTTGGGTCGCATCATCATCTTCTATGACCAAACACCAAATCCTACTAACAAATTTTCAGGTTCCTGGCGCTTGTGGGGTGTAAGCACAGAGTAAATCAGCTGCCCTAGTAGCAACCTGCGCTAACTAACATTCCCGTCCCTTAAAATCGAGGTCTACAAACTGACATGGCGGGCGCCGTTGGTGGCCAATGACTGTTACCTATTCGCAATTGATCTAGCTTTAGCAATCATGGTGTTTTATCTTTTCGGCGCATTCATACATGCTGTTGATAAGGGAAACACCACTAGATCGTCGAAGCATATAATCAGTAGTGCTGAAAGGATATTACGGTTCTGTTCAGCAACGGAGGGGCAACCATGGGTGATCTCTCATGCTCATGCTCATGCTCTCATGCTAATGTCTGAGAGGAACCATGATAACGTTTTCGTTGACGTTTTGTATTCAGATTTTTTCCACTTGTTCAGGAGGCTATTTTGAGGCACTACGAAAAACTACTTATTTTTCATATTTTTCTTCATTCATTTCTGGATTTTTTTTGCATTTATTGCGTTTATTTTTTTTATTTGCGGTTTTAGGCATATTCTTTAAACTCCAATCATAATCCTGCCCATTTGCTGTTTTTTACAATTTTCCAGTCACTTTTTCGATTTTCGAGTGCTTTTCACAATTTTTGATATACAATTCTAGAATATTTTTTGAAAAGGTCCTATAAACAAAATTTTCTATTTTTGCTTTTTGGGTGTTTTTAGAACCGCCTCAAGTCAGGGGTATTCAAAAGCACCCGAAAGCAAAAAATGAAAATTTTGTTTAAAAAAAAACTCCAGAATAAAACAATAAGCTTTTAAGTAACAAAAAAATGTCACAAAAAATCTGGGGAAAACAAAAATTACTAATACTTTTTTCGATACAAAAAAAAAGGAAATATTAATTAGGAATACAGCCGAAGTCGACCAGAAAAAAATGGCAGTCACGCGAAACAAGTAAAATCATCAATCCTAAGATTTTTAATAAATATCAAGAATTCAATATTTCTAATGCTTTAAGAAAATTCAAAATTGATTAATAAATTGTTTTGTGGCAAATTTTTACATCAAAGCGCGTCTAGAGTCGGGGTTGGTTGGGATTAAAGGGTTAACAACTCCGATAAAAAAAAAAAGAAATATTGAAATTATTTGCCATCGTTTCTACATTTCAATGACAGAAGTGTTAATAAATGCACTACAGTCCAGACTCGATTATCCGAAGGCCTTGGCAAAATTTCACTTCGGATAATCGAAACTTCGGATAATGGAATCACGATTTTTTTTTTCGTTGTCTTATTTTTGATCGATGATTTTTGATTAGTATGACCCTTAAACTAAAGTGATTTAGAATTTTTAAATCCAAGATGGCGGCTAAAATGGCGATGATGAAATATTGAAAAAAATGCATTTTTAAATTTTACAGGCAATCAAACATTCAAATTTGATTAAAATGGCGTCGCAGAACTCGAATTTGATTTTTGAAGTAAGAAAATAAAAAAATATGAAAAAAAATGTTTGTTCTTGATTCGATTATCCGAAGTCCCATACAAACCTTCGAATAATCGAACTTCGGATAATCGAACTTCGGATAATCGAGTCTGGACTGTATACAGTAATACAGTTGTTTTACAAACATTAATTTTCAAAATATCTAAATTTTGACGAAAAATACTTTTTTGCGAAAATAAAAATCTTTTTGTGGTACTGTGCTTTAAAATTTCCAAAAAAATTACAATATTTTTCACCTTATTAAAACATGCTAAAAATGAATATCAACGCAGGAATATGCATTTTGAATTGAAGTTGATTGCACAATAGGGTGACAAGAAAAAATGAAAATTTTGGAAAATCTCTCCTGGCTCGATTTTTTAGACAACAATATTTAACTGTGCAAAATTTGAGCCAATCGGGTAAGGTTTTAGGGTAGCTATTAATCGTTCATGTTTGTATGGAAAAAATCGCAATGATGTATGGGGAAAAGCAAAAAAAAAAAAATCCACCAATATGTAGCGTTAAATGTGTCGGATCATTGTCAAGTGTGACTTTCTATTGCAACATTTTATGATCAACAACTTTGTCGAAGACCACAAAACGATCCGAGGTAACCCGGACGAGTTATTAGCGATTTAAAGAAGACGTTTGTGTGTGAAAAGATTTTTTTTCACCAACTTCATCAATCAATAGCGACCCTTGAATCTTAACCGATTTGGCTCAAAATTGGCTCAGTTACTATTTTTTGCCTAAGGAATTTAGTAAGGAGCACATCCCTGATGTGGATTTTTTTTTTATTGTCACCCTATTGTACGTCTGATTTCATTGAAATTTGTAAATTTTTTGAAAAAAAAAAATGTTTTGCCCCCTGATTTTTCAAGTCAGTATTGAACACAAATTAGAAAAAAAATATTGTCAACGGCCTCTGAACCGGTTTGGACACATTTAATTTTTACCACACTCGCAATTTTTAACCAAATTTGAGCTTAGAGCCTAATTTCTGGAGCTTTTTTTTAATAGGTCCAATAAACCAAATATTCAGTTTTTGCTTTTCGGGTGTTTTTTTTAATATCCCTGACTCAAGGCGGTTTCAAAAAGACTCAAAAAGCAAAAACTGGAAATTTGGTTTATTGGACCTTTAAAAAAAAAACTCCAGATTTGTTTCTAGATTTCATCTAAGATAAAATGATAAACTAAAAAAAACATAAGTTCAATAAATTTGATACATTTCAAATAAGGGGAAAATATGTTTTCTTGTTTAATGGAAATATTTCGAAAACCTCTTAGATTGATCCCTGATAACGCCCCTGACCCAATAATATGTTACGCAGGGTCTGGAAGTGGGTGCAAATAAGCTCCAGAGCGGAGACAAATTGGACTGCTTCACGGTTCGGAAGGAATGATCTCCATTTCTACTAGAGAGTAGACGAGCCAAAGAAAGGGCAGGAATGTTAGTGGCCATCGGACGCAGGGAAAGTGGAACTTCGGGGTAATAAATCACTTTGTGTGATGTCTTCTCACTCTCTGCAGCTCATCATGTTACAAAGTTCCGCGAGAGGGAGGGAATATCCTAATTAGATTGTTTGTTGCAAAAGACAACTTCGAAGGTCAACTTTGTAGCCAGTGATTTGATGTATTTAGTAATGAAATCTTTTTTCTAGCAAGTTCCCTTTGAAATCAGTTACCCTGGAATTGTTTTCAAATATTGGCTTTGACAATGCACACAGCAATCTAATGCAGGATTTTTTCATCAGTTCTCGTCGTTGAGAAAGAAAATTGAAAGTAAACATCGTCATCGTCTTGAATCAAATACGCTCCAAGAACGTCGCAAACAAATGGAACTAATCCTTCTTTGCCAATGTTACTGTCTTCTTGAATCTTGTAGCGTAGCGCTGATTGTATCAAAGTCTCTTCAGAGTGTCGTTTTCCACGTCGTCTGGCACACTTTCTTTCTGTCTGTCAGTTCTTGTAATTATTCAGCGAATGATAGGTCTCGGCTGTGGCGTCGCCCACGAGGATAATAAATTAGCGAATGATTTATTTCGCGCGCAATTCCCACTTCTCTAGAATAAAATTATTGTTTTGTTTTGTAGAAATTAAAAAGCATGTTTAATTAAAACATTTTTTTATTGATTTTTGTCATCTAATAAAAACATAATAAAACACAAAATATTTTTTTCCTCGAAAGGAAATCCTACTTTTTGACAGTGCACCACAGACAGAGAGACACATTATGATAAATTCCCTGCCTGCTGCTTGTTTCACTTAATGAAAAATATGCGCGCCGGGCCGGGCCGGGCCTCCCCAAGGAAGAGGCTTCCACTTTGGCATACATTCAGGCGCTCGCAGTCCTGATGTTTTCCCTCGAGCCGATTAACGTTACGCGATCGGGCTCACGCGATAAGATTTAATGCCCCCGTCCTCCCAGGGAATAGCGAAGAGTCTTCTTCGCGTAGAGCTCCAAGAACAAATAAGTGGAACTTGAGAAATGGGACCTAATTTTGGGAGCATATTTCGGGTAATTTCTTTCTCATTGTGCCTCCCCTGCCCACTGTATTTGGAGATTTATTGGCTGAACTTGACCCCAACGGGAAAGGGAAAACAAACGGTTGTTTCGATACAGAAACACGTGGTGCATTGATATTAAAGTATTTGTCTGGGTAACTTTTTTTATTAGTTCAGGGAAATTAGAAAATAAACTGAAGATTATGAAACTGATTAGATCATTCGACTTTGTTAAGAATTAAAATACTCTATGACCAATGTAGACAATTTGCATCATTGATAAATCTGTACTAGGGTATTTCCGTTCGAATCTCTGGAAGAAATTTTCTGATCGATTTTGGGTCTTTACTAAGTTGTAGATCATAAATAAATAAAAAAAAAAAAAACACTCAAAAAATATTACTTTTTTATCTATTTTTTTTTAACCAGAACTGGTCCAGAAGTGAAATTCCCAAAAGCCGTGAAGAAGCGAGAAGTAAGAGATTTTTTTAAATTTTTTATGATTTAAAATAGTTTATAATTTTCAATAAATTAGGTGTACAATGGACACTGTCTATGTATCTCCATCGCAGTGAAAAAATAACTGAAAAATTGTCTGCAATTTTTCTTTTAAAACTTTGAAAATCGGACTTTGCAAATATAAAAAATAGAAAAAAATCAGATCTAAAGTTTTTTTTTTAAAGGTGTGTTTGTGCTATTGTGTTGCATATGTTTATATGAAACTCTAGAGATTTGTTTTTTTTTTTCAAATGAGCCATAATCTTTGAAATGCAGATATCTAATAAACTAGTGGTCCGAATTTCAATGTAAAGAATTGAATACTTCGTGAAATTTTCAGATCTCTTCAAAAACAATAAACATGAATTTTGGCTCTTTTGAAAAGTACGGCTTGATTTTGAAATACATTTTTTAACTGAAAGATGAACAAATTAATTGAAATTTCGTTTTTGACATTGAAAACCAGACCATTAGTTTCGGCATTTGAAAAATAAAGAATAATTGAAAAACATCAAGAAAGTTTAAATTTTCTCAATTTTCATTCGTTGCAGTTTTTTTCGCTCCGATTTTCAAAGCCTTAAAAAGAGATTGTACAGATTTTTCTCAGTCATTTATTGGTCATATTTTCAGAATGCATGCATGGACTGAACACTTTAAAAAAAATCCGAAAATATATTTTTTTACTAAGAATTAACCCACAAATGGTTAAAACATATTTTTTTTGGCAACCTTGATTTTTAAATAGTAAGGCTGCCGCAAAAAAATTCTAAGTTTTTGGCCCGAAAAAAAAATGGAACAAAACGAAATTTCAAGTCACTTTAAAATGTCAACGAAATTTTGAGTGTAATAAGCTGAAAACAATTTAAAACGCATTCCCCTGCGTATATTATTATTTGTAACATGTTTGAGTTCATTTAAAAATATTTTTTATTTTAGCAAAAAACTTAAAAAAAACTGTATTCGTCAAAAGTTAAATTCTTTGAAATGTAAAAATTCTGGGTCGTAATTTAATATTAATTTTTTATTTTATTTTTATACCCTCCTTGGCCGAGGGACAAAAACTTTGAAAAATATTTGCATCGACCTGATGATTGTTAAATAACTGTACTGCTGTATAATGCAATGTTGCAACCATGGCTAGTAATTTCATTTTTTTTTTAATTTTTGGGCGTCAAATGCCATTTTTTCAGAAAGATATCAGAAAGGTAAAAAATATCCAAAATATGATTTAAAAAAAAACACTACTTTTTCTAAAAAATAAAAAAATGGCTTTTTGACATTTTCGGATTTAAAAAATTCGAAATATTTTCTAACGAAAAGAGCAGCAATTTTTCAAAATTTAAATTTTTTAGCTTTGAACATTGGGCCATTAGTTCCCGAGGTGATAAAAAACGAGGGCTAATTGGGCAGCACTGAGAAAATCTTTTTTTCTTGATTTTTTTTTTATATTTGCAAGATCATAACTCAGCAACCAAATGCCGTAAAAACAAAATTCAAAATCGCAAAATGTAGGGAATTTTCTCAGCTCTCCTATAATATTTATTTTCGCAAATTGGCAAACGTGGGCAATATTTTAAAATTTAAGAAGCGATGTTTTTTTTTTCTTCAAAAATGTCACCTTTACAAATTGATATACAGTCCAGAATCGATTATCCGAAGGCCTCGGAGTAATTTCACATTGGATAATCGAATCAGGAAATTATTTTTTTTCGTTGTCTTATTTTTGATGGTCAAGCTTAACTATGACTCATAAACTACCCTAAAATGATTTAGAATTTTTAAATTCAAGGTGGCGGCCAAAATGGCGATGATAACATACTTAAAAAATGCATTTTTCAATGTAAATCCAATCAAATATTCAAATTTGACTAAATTAGGGTTGCAGAACTCGAATTTCATGTTCAAAATAAGAAAATAACAAAAAACGAAAAAAAAAAATTCGTTGGTCATGATTCGATTATCCGAAGTCCCATACAAACCTTCGGATAATCGAACTTCGGATAATCGAGTCTGGACTGTAACTTGAAATCTTTGCACTTTATCAAAGTTTCATTAAAATACTTTTTGATTGCAATTTTGATTCACATTAACAATAGAGTCAACAAATTATCTTATTTTTTTTTTAATTAAGAAAATCATATATAAAAAATAATTCGGTCTGAGATATTTATTGACTCTTAACTAAGTCCAACATTCCAGTTTGACAGCTTGCTCAGAGCAGACGTGTGTCTTTTGAGCGCGTTTTTGACGGTGTTTTTTTTTTTAACTTTTGCCGACGGCCATGGCGGCGGCCGCAACGGCGGAGAGTGAGTGGACAGAGCATAGGGCTGAGGATGGAAGGCTGTACTACTGGAACGCGGCCTTGAGGAAAAGTGTGTGGGAGAAACCGGACGGGTTCCAACCCAAAACGCAGGCGGCGACGGGCATGGAGGTGGAAGACTCCGAAGGAGGAGGAGAGGACGGGGGCGAATTTCGTCCCGTGATCAAGGTTCGCCGCAGGAAGGCTAAGGAGGAGATCAACGACGGCAATGGCCAGGAAGTGGAGAAACTGCTCAGCAACAACAAGTTCAGCCCGCTAGCGGAGAAGAGCAACAACAACAACAATGCGAACCCAGCAGCAGAAAAAACCACCCCCGTGGTACCAGCACCCGGCAAGTCGGCCGGGGAGAAGAAGCAGCCGCCGCTGGTGGTGAAAGAAACGAGTTTCGCCCGCCTTGCGAAGGTGATGTCGACATGTGATGTCCAGCCGGAACACAAACTGACGCGGTACGGCACCAAAATTACGTGCTTCTCGAGCGACGACTTCGACACGGTGCAAGCTCACCTGAAGAAGAACAAGGTGCAGTTCTATACGCACGGAAAGCGCAGTGCGAGACCGCACCGGGTAGTAATGCGAGGTCTCCCGAACGCGGAACCGGATTACGTCAAGGAGCTGCTCCAGACGGAACATCAGCTGGACGTCTTGGCAGTACACGCCATCAGGCGGAAGCAGCAGCTTCCCGCCATCGATGAGACGCCTTTCATCGTGCTCTTCCCCAAGGGGCATACCAGTCTGAAGGAGTTGAGTAGCAAGGTAAAGAAAGTGGGACCAGTCGTCGTCCGGTGGGTGGCCTACCGGAACAAAGAACCGCACGTGACCCAGTGCAAGAACTGCTTGCAGTTCGGTCACGGAACCAGTAACTGCCATCTCAAGCCCAGGTGCAGCAGCTGTGGGGGTCCCCACAGCACAGAAAAGTGCAAAGCAGAAGAAACGGAAGCCAAGAAGCAGACTTTCCTTTTGACGGGTGCGACAACGGTTTGCTATGATACCGGTTTTTCTATGCGCACCATTTCTCGTCACGACCCAAAACCCGACACAACTCGGTAGCTTGATCGGTGCACCAAACCGAAGTTTGGTGTGACGGCGGTGTGGATCGGGTACACAAAACTGACATGGTTTCTGCGCCTACCACACGGGAGAAGTTTGGAACTCTTGATGCCTTGCAAGCCAATTGAACTCAACAGTTCTTAATGGTGTGGTTGTCAAAGGCAGTGCATTAGTATTTTAAAGGTTCTTGGTTCGAATCTCGACAGTTATTATTTTATTTTTTGAATGTTTTTTATTTGTTTAGAATAGTTCGTTAGGAATAGAATTTCGTAGTGTCATGAAATATAAACTTTAACTTCTCGTGCATATAACCCTGAAATAGGCATTTTCACTTAAACCTGCCTGCATAATATGGAATGTTTTCTCTATTCCACTACAAAAATCCATTCAATTTTCTAACTCTTTGACTAAAGCGTCGCAGGTTCGAAGAAGTTACTTAAAAAATGTATATAATCAGTAATTTTGACAGCAAATATTAAAAAAAAAATCCTCAAAAATATTTGTACCCAGGATTGAACCAGGAACCTCGTGGTAAAAAGACGGAGACAACAACCGCCACGCCATCCCGAAGTTGTAAATGATGGCTGGCAAACCTCAATCAAAACAATGTCGCCTCCGGTTTACTTGGATCAACCATATGTTGAGTTGCATCCTTGGTATACAGTTTGGGTGCACCGGTGGTGTACCAAGGTGCTTTCGGTACAGTTGCTATGGTGTGACAACAAACAGCTCGGTTTGGTTTCTAGAGTGACACGAAAACCGCACCACGGCGCACCAGATCTTGGTGTTCAGTGAAGCCTGCCAAGAAGTGTGTCAACTGCTCTGGATCTCACGAGGGTCTGGACCGCAGCTGTCCCAAACGTGCGCAGTTCATCCAATCGAGGCAGCAGGCGTCCAAGCCGAAGCCGCCAGCATGGAAGAAGGACAAACAGACTCCGGCAGGAGCCACGTTGACCGCGGCGGATTTTCCTCCGCTACCTGGAGCGGTGCCGTCCGTCGGGACGGAAGAAAAACATCCTCGTCCCGCAGGAAGAAGTCCAGATAATACTGGCGCCGGCGCCGGTGCAACCCCGAAGGCGGATCAAGGCGAACCGAAGCTGTACAGCGAGTCGGAGCTGTGGTCCATTTACAGAGAATACAGAGGTCGCTTGAAGCAGTGCAAGACACCCGAGGAACAGATTGACGTGATCGCACACTTGCTGACACATGGCACGAGAAAATGATAATCTAGTTCAGTTCCGGTTTTTTTTTATTTTTCTTTTATTATTTTTTGTACTTTTGATCCTCGGTCCTAACCTGGTTACAGCACCTAAATGGACCTAATAAAAATAAGTTATGAACAAAAAAAAAAAAAAAAACTAAGCCCAAAATGAAAATTTGGAAAAAGACGCAAATTCGAGTGTTTTTTTTTTGGGTGGTCCAATAAACTAAATTTTATTTTTCAGATATTTGGGTGTTTTAAGAAAGTCACAGCAAAAAATAAATAATCTAAAATTAGATTGTTCCTTTGTAGAAAAACATTTGACTATAACGCTAACTTCAGTGATGTTTTAAGACAGTGCCAGTTACTAATACTCTTGGCAACTCAGAATTTCAATACAAAAACTAATCCAAAAATAAGAATTGTTATTTCAATACGGATGATACGATTTGTTATATGAAACGCGATGATTTTTGTTTACTGAACATTAAACCACAAAATAATTAAAATACTCACATCTGCGATACTGTCCCGAATGTGGCGCCAGATCAGCGGATCCGTCTGGATGTACAGCGAGCAGGTGTTTTTGTTCTCCTCCTTGGGCCGCGTTGCCCGCCGGACCCGCTCGTGCGATCTCCGGTGCCAGCTCCCGTCGTCCGGATGCTCCCCGGTGGCTCGCCAGTTCGCAGCCTTCGAATACTTTTCGTGCGGGAACTTGAACTCGTAGCCGGTTTCGATGCGGTTGCTTTCGTCACCTCCTGCTCCTCCCTGCCGGCTGGCCTTATCTTTAGAATAGTTTTTACGGTAATTAGCATTGGGTTGCTTTTGCTGCTGCTGATGGCCGCCACCGTGGCTACCGTTAACGTTATTATAGTTTGGCTGAGTTGATGATTTTTGGAATAAATTATTCACGTTATTGTGTCCGCTGCTGCCGGTCTGGCCACTGTCTGCGGTTTGTTCGTCCTGGTTCTGGACGCTGTCCTCTTCCTCGATGGTTGGGTCCTCGGCGGCGGAATTTTGCACGCGGTCCATCCAGGCGGACACCTCGTCGTTGAAGCCGCACCCCGACGGATGGATGCCGGCATCTGTGGGATGAGAAAGAGAGAGAGTTTAATAAGTTAATTAAATGAATTATAAGAGTTTTGTAGATTTCGTAATAATTTGAACAAAAACAAAATAAGTTTAATTATTAGTGAGAGCACGACTTCCAAACCGGAAATTCTCCCATAAAAAAGGGCACATCCACCGGAACCGAACTAACACAATACCTCACAGTCACAATCGAATCCAACCGCACCCGTCTAAACCTCATATTCCGGATGTATAACTTGCAAATTCCGCAAATCAATATCATGACATTCATGCATAAATTCAAACGCCAAAACCCTTCACGTGTCGTGTCCGTCCGCGCGTCCTGAGCTAAATTCCATGAACTCCACAACCCGTGTCGCGGACTGTTTCGCGGGTTTGTTCCGTTTTCTGATTGCGGCCGCGACACGGCCGATGGAGGGGCGGGACACTGCAAATCCGCAATTCAAAGTGCGCGCGTGTGGTTTGACACTAATACATATTTAATTGGATATTGATGCCGTTCCGTACTAACAGCCGGGCGCGCGGTTCTAGGTTTCAAATCGGAACCAGTGGACTAGAAGGTAGCGCCAGAAAAGAAAAAAACGGCGAAACAAATTCAAATTGGGTCGCGGACTGACTGATACGGGAACTAAATTACAACTGCAAAATTCATCCGTATCGAACAGTTGATTGAGCAAACACACACAACTCACAAACTATAGTTGACGACAAGTGAGTGAGTGGGTTGGTCCACTAATGATGATGATATTTGAAATTCACCAGATGGCCCTCCGCGCTTGGTGTCCCAGAAGGGGGCTGTTGTTGGTGCGAATCACTGGAGAGACCACGTGTAGCAACTTCAACACTGCACTCTCCATTAGCTACTTTTGAATTGTTTATGGAGCAATCATCACGTCAGGGGCGTAGCTAAGATTTCCAAACAAACTTTGGAGAAAAACTATTCGGCCCTGTCTAACTATTTTTGAAAAATTCAAAGTGCACTTGTGCAATAAAAAATAAGACATAAAAAAAAATATTTTTCGACTGTGCAATTTTTTTACCAAAAATATTTCTATATTTGTGCAAAACATTATTTTTCACCCAATAAACATTTTGGTATTGAGGAAAAGCACTCATGTAAAGCATTTACGTAAGTTTGATTTTTTAACAAGTCTAAAATAAGTGTTTAAAGTCTATTCAATAGTTTACTCTTTTTTTCATTATATTTTTTTAATTTCAAAATTGTTTTTTTTTTCAAAAGATAAAAAATGACGAAATTCATTTTTTTTATAATTTAAATCGAACCTGGATTTCCAAGATATCTAAAGTAGAAAATGAGGGCACAAAATACAGAGAAAAACTTCCTTTTCACAAAATTTCAATATTAACAGGTACCTCAGCAACCAATGCAAAATGGAAAATTGTAGAAAGTCTGGCCTCAACTTTTAACATAAATAAATTGCAGGAAAGCTTTCCTCTCATGAAGTATTTTTAATTTGCAAAAAAGTACAGTTAACAAAAAAAAAAAAAATAGGTTAAAATACTTATAATCATAAAAAAGATCTGATTACAAATATGATATACTATAATTTTCTGATTTTTGCCCCATTCTAAAATCTTGCGCAAAAATTGCCTTTTTCAGTCCTATAAATCATATTTGAATATAAATACGTATTCTGGGAATTTAATTTTTAGTGACGAAAAGTCAAATAAAATCGGGATTTTTTCATGCATCTTTTTTCTGAGAAGTACTAATCATACCTACAACTTTGCTAAAGACATTGGTCAGAAATTCAGAAAAAAAATCAAAATTTTAAAGAAATTCTCTTGCAATAAATATATAGAATAAACACTTTGAAATTTTTTTGAATGAATTAAAATAAAAAAAAGAATAAGTAAAGTAATAAGTAAAGTAATAAGTAATCAGTAAGTCACTCTTTTGTGCTGAGTGAAATTACCATTTTACATGTTTTAATTATCATTTTTTTTAAAGGGATAAATAAAATGTAAAGTTGCATTGAGTTTGATTTTAGATAAATTTCGATTCACAAAAAGTGCCTATTGTTGATCATTTCTGAAAAAATAGGAAAAATATTAAAGTTCGTTATAAACTCATCGAAGTAAAATTGTTTTTTTATAAGTTAAGTTTTCAAAACTATTCATAAACTCAAGGTATAAAAACATAAAAAAAATTACATAAAAAAAACATTTAAAACTAGTTCAGAATTATTTAGAATTTTTGAGAAATTTTGATAAAAAAGACGATGCTTGGATACTTTGAAAAATGATTGCAAAACAAATGGATTGATACTAAAAGCATATTTTTATTTAAATTCTAATGTAGAAATCCTGGATATTAATTTCAATCTTTTTATTTTTTCTTGTGTTTCTCCCCTCCTCCCTCGACTTTGTTCAGAGTCGAGGGACATAATGTGAACTTTAAAACAAAATATCTAAGAACTAGGAAAATCTTCGCATTTATAATTAAAAATACAATTTTCGCATCTCTTCTAAAACAATTATTTTGAAAATTTTTAGATCGCAAAACCGTTTGACAACTTTCGTATTCAGCCATTCTATGTCAAAAAGGAAGTCTCCAAATCAAAAGTGCTCCGATTTGGCTCGAATTTGGAGTGGGGGTTCTTTTGCCCTATTTGGGCCCGTATTTTTTTGTTTGGCGATTAGGGTGGACCTATCCGAAATAGGGTGGTCCAAAAATTTGCATTTTCGTCGATTTTCGCAAAAACCACATTTTTTTCAAAAAAATCATTTCTCTGGAACGGCTGAACCAATTTTGGAGCGCCACAATTCAAAGAAAGATTATTAGTTGGGCTTTCAAGGAAAAATATGTTGAGGTCCAAAAAAAACTAGCTGAATATTTGAAGATCCTATGAAAATTTCATTTGCCGATTTCAAGGTCTCGGGACCAAAGAGCCCATGTCTGAAAATATTTTTCCCTGGGTCCTTGTAATATTTTACATAACATATCCAATAATTGCGAATATCCATTAACACTTTTTGGAGATATGATTTTTTTTAACATAAAAACTGGGGGTTTCGACGCGCCGCGCGCAAAAACGGGAAAATGACGAAAACGGGTAAAAATTAACTTTTTTCACTAAAACTGTGATAGCTTAAAAATTTCAGCGATTACCTATACAGGTTTGAGTAACAAAAGTTGCGTCTTTCAATTACGAAAATTGGCGCTCCAATATTGGTTCAGCCGTTCCGGAGATATGATTTTTTGAAAAATGTGGTTTTTGCGAAAATCGACGAAAAACGCAGTTTTTTTGACCGCCCTATTTCGGATAGGAACACCCTTATCATCAAACAAAAATATACGAGTCTAATTATTTGGGCCAAAGAACCCCCACTCCAAATTCGAGCCAAATCCGAGCACTTTTGATTTAGAGACTTCCTGTTTGACGTGGAATGGCTGTATTAAAAGTTTTTAAAGTAAAAAGACCGTTTTTAATTGTCAGTTGTGAATTTAAAATATTTAAAATATTCTTTTTTAAAAAAAAAGATCGCAAATTTTACGAATACAGTGCTTGCTCGGTAACTGGGCTGAGAACGTAGCCCAGTCATCGAATGCTGCTCGCTAACTGGGCTGAAATAAAAATAACGAGGAGACCACCTAATAATATTTTCCTGATGAAATATAAAAATAGAAGTTTTTCAAATTTATTTACAATGCTTACTTTTCATATTTCTTTAATTGTGAAATGAAATTAAATAAAAGTTTGAAAAAAGTTTTTTTTTCTTTATTAAACAGGCTTTTGGCATCCATTATTATTATTATCATTTCGGTTTGTTTTGGTTTTTTGGTTTTTTGACGTTTGTCTGCTTTTTAACTCGGCTACGGCCCAGTTATCGAGCGCCCAGTTAAAAAGCAGCCCAGTTAAACATTGCCCAGTTACCGAACAGCTACTGTACTGCATTCTTATTAAGGCGTATTATTGCTCAGCAACGAAATTGTAAGTTTTTATTTTTGTTAGATGAATTTATGGTGACTTTTCGTTTTAAAAAAACACCGGGTTTGAGTTTGATAGTCTTATTGCTTGATTGCATATTTAAGTAGATTTTGTACAAAATAAAAAAAACATCTTTTAAATAGCAAAAAAAAAAAAAGAAGCCAAAAAAAAAATCAATTTTCATATCCGAATCAAACTGTTTTTTGCAGATACCTTAAAAAAAACTTTTTTTTGTTTTTTGACATTCTCGAAACTTTTTTAATAGTCAGGACCCGGTGCCTGTAGTTCCCGTTACAGTTTATATGGAATTCCAATAAGAATGTAACAGAAAAATCAGGTTTCGGGTGCAGACTGTTAATTTCAACAAGTGTCATAATCAGAGAAGTTTCCAAATTTCCGACCCAAATGATTTTCCATGCTGTCGAATGAAAACATGAATTTAACTCAAGTTTTGTCTGCCTGAAACTTCGTAAGAAACATTATTTAAAAAATGTTATGATTAAGAATCCAAAAAGTTAGGGGTTTATTTTAAAAAAAAACTTTTTATTTTATTCTAATGATAAACCCGGCAAACTTTGTCCAGTTCCAAAAGATTTTCCCTTTAAACGTTCATCCATGCAATCACCAATTCCTGCATTGTGCCAAACCATAACGGTTTACAGACAATTGGACCATTTACTCAAACTATCGACTCGTTAAGAAGCCGAATGTTAATTGCACCCACAATGTGCGTGTTGCCAAGTAATTGTGTCCCGTACAGCCAAGATGCACTTGACACACGCAGACAAGATGCGGCGATGATGAAGTTTCCTTGGCGGGTGGCGCTCAAATTGACTTGGGCAAATTAGCTGGCTGGCATCCTAGGTGGAATTACGCAAGAGGACCAATCAGTACGACTCTCGTAAGGGGATAAGAGCTGTAATCAACGGGGATCGTAATACGCTAGAGATGGCTTTGAAGTCGATAAGTCGAGAACATGACAAGGTTTTGGAGAAGGTTCTGTAAAACGACTGAATTGTGAATTTCGTGGAAATTGTGTTTTACATGACATCCCTACCATAATTTCAACCATCACAATAACGATCTTTGTACCCCTTCGTAATGGCGCACCCGATATGCTGGCGGAATCTCGGAACGGTTGCACTAATGAAGATTGATAGAAAATGACGCCGGACCGTGAAACCGTGAATGAAAAGCTATATACGCTACGCGATGCTGGACCGTGGAGAAAGACTTTCATTGGCATGAAAGTGTCATTTCTCGTTAGTCGTTACCGTTCGTCCCAGAGAGATGGGTGCCCTGTGGGAACCCACATTAGTCCCACGATTTACATTCGGCAGTGTGATTATCTGACGTCAATTACTTATGAAAACAGAATTAATTGGAGCAAAAATTATGACCGCGACCGTTGACAACTCAATTTCTTCAAAACTCTAAAGCAAGTCACGCCAAAGTCCACCTTTCTGAATCATACAACTCTCTTCAAACAACGTGACCAAGCTTCACCTAGAAATGAAAGAGCCTGATTCACGGACCGGTTTTGGACAGTTGTAGGAGCCTCACCGGCAAGGCGACATTCGACAAGGTGAATCGGACGCGGACTGGGACTTGCCGGTCGCCGCTCATTGTTGAAGAGTTTTCAAGAAGTAAAGTTCAGTCGTCACACAAATGGTTTGGTATTCATTTGATGGTGGCGTTGATGAAGACCGTAAACGACCGTGATCGGGCTTATTTTTTCGACGATCTCGGGAAGCAGGTCACGTTTTGCTGAGTTCCGAGTACAGAAAGATGGGAGCGAGTTCTGGAGTTTGATGAAGAGAGGAGGGGTGGCAGTTATTCAGCAGTATTTGGGTAAGGGATACGCGTCAAATGATTTGAAACTTTTGAGCGGTTCCCGATTTCGGACAATGGGTGCCAATGTAGCCGGGAAGAATCATGATTTGGACGGATGAGTCACTGCATGAACGTGGGAGAGGGCTGATGGTCAACATTTTCAAATTGGCAATTCTCCAAATAAATGAGAATTTTCACAACATTTTTGATTTAAGAAGAGTAATTTATGCAACAAGTCGGATAAATACGACGAGTGCTGCTTTTTGCAACGAAATCCATATGTTTTTTTTTGAAGCAATTAGCATAAAATAAAAAAAAATAGTTTTTGCAAAAAGATGCAAAACGAAAAAAAATCAGAACGAGTTGTACATTTATCGAATAATTACGACAAGTCGTCGCCATCGTGCTAACTTGTCGTACGTGCATTTTGGGCCAAATTGAGTTAAGAACGCCATTTTGTGCAGCTCACAATGCCTCACCTTTTGACCTTCACAGATCCCCGAAATTCGATTTCAATCCTGAGATATTCAACAAAAACCGAAAAAACTCCGTGCATTTTTGTCACTTTACATATGAAAGTAGTTTCAATCTTGTCGTGCTATCTTGTCACTCCATGAAAATTGATGTAAGTGCGACAAAAGGCCAAAGGGATTTCAGGCCAGGAAAGTCAGGATGCGTTTGTCGCACGTACAAGCTAGACTACCGTAAACATTTGTAATTATAACTCGGGACTCCAGCAACCAACTTCAAACAAACTTTGGGACAATGCACAGAATGGTCAGCCAAACATAACGTGTTTGTTATTGTTTACATTGCGTGCTCTCGTTTTTGTATATTCAAGGTCAAACATTAAAACGCGTTTTTCTCGGAACGTCAAAATGGCGGGTGCGACAAGATAGCACGACGACGTCGAAGTGCTGAAAAAATCAAGTTTTGCAAGTTTTTTCAAAACAAGTGCTGAAAAGTTAAACTTTTCAACATCCATTTCAGTGCTGAAAAGTAGAACTTTTCGGCATTTGTTTTGAAAACTTTTTCTATTTGATTCTGTTATTTTCGGTACAGAAAAGTAAGCTGTTTCGTCGTTCTAGAATGACAGGAAAAGTAAGCAGTTTCTCGACGGAATTGCAACAAAAACAACTTCGGAAAATCGAATCACGAACAATTTCTTATTTTTTTGTGTTTTTAACGTATAATTTGAGATATTGGGTTCACATTTGAGTTAAAATTGAATAGCTGATTGCCTGTTAAATTACAAAATGTTTTTTTTTTCTATATTTCATCATCGCCGTTCCAGAGATATCGATTAGGACCATCCATAAACCACGTGGACACTTTTTTGTAAATCTCAAACCCTTCCCCCCATGGTGGACAATTTCCATACAAATAAAATCTTTTTTGTATGGAGCGTGGACAATCGCCACCCAATCCCCCCCCCCCCCCCCCTAAGGTGTCCACGTGGTTTATGGATGGTCCCATGGTTGAATAACGATTTTTTCATGTTTATTTGTATCTTTGCAAAGTCATATCTCAGCAACCAAAGGCAGTATAACAAAACTCAAAAAAGCAAAATGTAGGGAATTTTCTCAGCATTTCGAATATAAAAAATAAGGCAAAAATAAGCGCTGCAAAACTCCAACTTTTTTCATTACCTCAAAATATATATAACTTGAGAACGATGCACACTTTTGACTTGCACATTTTATTTTTAAATTCTGAGATTTCGGTCATTCGAATTTATTTGTATTTTTTAATCCGGCTGAAACTATTTTCGGTATGCCTAAAGAAGCCATTTTGCATCATTAGTTTGTCCATATACTTTTCCTTACAAATTTGGCAGCTGTCCATACAAAAATGATAAATCTGTATCTTTTGAAGGAAATTTTTTGATCGATTTGGTGTTTTCGTCAAAGATGTAGGTATGGATAAGGACTACACTGAAAAAATGATACACGGTAAAAAAAATGTTTTTTTTTTTTTGCGAAAAACACTATTTTTGTGGTTTGGTTGAGCGTTTTAGCAGAATGCATTACTCGTCTCTTTGTATTCACAATATTTGTATTTTCTTTTAATTTTCTGATATGTGTTAGGGGACATCAAATGCCAACTTTTTAGAAATTTCCAGAATGGGCAAAAAATCTTTGGCCGAGTTATGTATTTTTGAGTCAATACTGATTTTTTGAAAAAATCGAAATACTCGTCGCAAAACACTTGAAAATTTGAATTTGCAATCAAAAAGCACTTTAGTGAAATTTTGATAAATTGCACCGTTTTCAAGTGATAACCATTTTCTAATCTAATCTAATCTAATCAGACCCTAGCGCAGCCAATCTTTCGAAGGGATCCTGGAGAGTTCCTTAGGTTAGATGACGCCTAGCACTCTTCTTGTCATTTATTAACATTTGTAGTGCGCCATTGCATCGGAATGCATTGAAACATCACAAGCGTTAAAGCGGCCAGGCCTACTGCGTAAAGCCGTATCGCAGAGATGACTCGTAATTGAGTTGAGTTTGAGCACGAAGTGTTCGAACAACAATACAATTCTGAATCGACAGGGGAGGAAGAAGCGTGGGGACACACCACCATACGCTCCGAGATTTGGTTGTATTCGTTGGGAGCACCATGCTAAGAAGGTTTGTTGCTCCGGGACCCTCTGGGATGGGACATTGTATTTCCACGAATGCCCTGGACACTATTTGCCGTGGTTATAGCGCCACAACTCGCTCTGTTTTCAAGTTCTAACCATTTTTAGGTAACTTTTTTGAAAATAGTCGCAGTTATTAATTTTTTTGAGATATTGAATTTTGAATGCTTAAAAATTGAATTTATTTAAGAGCGAGTCCACGAGCAAAGCATACCCATCTCGCATCGACCTCACCAATCTCCCTGAAATTTTCAGGGGTTGTTTGTACATATAAAACTAGCATCTGGCCAAAATATGAGCACTCTAGGTCAACGGGAAGTGGGGCAAATCGGGACACAAAGTTTAAAGGTTTAAAAACGTCAAAAATCTTAAAAAGGCTATAACTTAGGCAAAATTCAATTAAATTTCAAAACTCAAAATGCATCTGAAAGGGCTCAAAAAATGCAACAAAATGCAGGGTAGAGCATCCTGATTGGTCAAATCTAAAGGGAGTTATTGGCATTTTAGTGAATAAATAGCATAATTTTCAAACTCAAATAAAAAAATGTTCCATCCAGATATCAATTCGGTTCGACCTGCAGCTTGTAGGGGACATCTGGGACTACCATCTGAGACTGAGAACGCTTTGGGTAAAGCAGTTTAACATATTAAATTGACACTTTTACTTTAAGTCATTTTTTTGGTTGTAAATTTTGCTCG
Source organism: Culex pipiens pallens (assembly GCF_016801865.2). Taxonomy (NCBI): domain Eukaryota; kingdom Metazoa; phylum Arthropoda; class Insecta; order Diptera; family Culicidae; genus Culex; species Culex pipiens. Next base: position 27,510,752 of record NC_068938.1, read on the forward strand.
GGGGACCCCTTAGATCCCATTTTCTGGTGATAATGTTATCATATTTGTGTTCCTGAGACAATTTCACAATAGAAACATGCATAAAAATGTTTATTTTAATCCATTTAAACCCTTTAAAATGATGATGCATTTTGAGTTTTGAAATTTAATTGAATTTTGCCTACACAGCAAATAAAGTAGTAATCCAGCTGCGTGTAAAAGGCCTGGGTGTAAAATAAATGTTGCATTATTTTATGAAATTCTATGTAATATTACACCCTGAAATATGTAGCCCATCAGTATGGGAAACCTACTTGACCGAAATGTCAAGCTCATATATGCGTTTATCCTTACAATTCTTCATTGGTCTGATGGCCGAGCGGGCTAAGGCGCCGGCCCTTACTGTTGGTGCTGGGTTTGAATCCCGACGGTTGCAACTTTTTTTTTGTGAGTAGAAAAATTGTACATGCAGTGTGTAATATTAAGTGTTTATTTTGACGAAGGTGATGTGCATGCTTTTGCATGCGATTTTACCATCGGATTTTTTGCTGTGTAAGTTACAGCCTTTTTAAGATTTTTGACGTTTTTGAACCTTAAAACTTTGTGTCCCGATTTGCCCCACTTCCCGTTGACCTAGAGTGCTCATATTTTGGCCAGATGCTAGTTTTATATGCACAAACAACCCCTGAAAATTTCAGGCAGATTGGTGAGGTCCAAACGACGTCCCATACAAAGGGGTATGCCCTGTTCGTGGACTCGCTCTTAATTTTATTTTATTTTTTGCGAGAAAGTCGAAACTTTGGGGTGGTGTCAAAAATAAGGGTGGTCCGATTTGAACGAAAATCGAGATTCTTGCTTGTTTTGAAGTTTTCAATATAAATTAAAATTGAAAATTGCAGTTCCAA